>NC_066859.1:24223036-24315536 GCF_025177605.1 Cucumis melo
TCTGCTATGATTTCTTTTTATCGTCTTTCTTCTTTTTTTATGTCGTTTAATCTTTCCATTGTCTTTTTTCTTCGTTTCCTCTAAAGAATCTTGAAAAAAATCATTTAGATTGGAGTAACAAAATTAAACGATATAATTGAAATGATAAATTATAGTCATATCTAAACAATCGCTAAACGATCGTAAATATATTACAACGCGTGGTTGATGGGTCATTTTTGTATTTTACACGGTGCGTGTCGGTGCTTTTTTTGTTTTCGAAATTGTTCTAAATACTTGCCACCTTGTTATACTTTTGAAAAGACCTCAAACTTTTTTTTTTAATAACAAAAATAAAAAGAAAAAAAAACTTTAAATGAGGTAAAAGGAATTTATTGTCTATATTCGAAAATAGTCTTTTTATTTATTTACTCCTTAAAAATTATTTGTAAAAGAATTAATTAATAAATATTCTGTTAATACTCCAATTGTTCTGTTCTCTATTACCGAAGAACTCAAACAAGGAGACGATCTCCAATGGAAGAACACTTCCCTCTGCCCCAATCCGCCATGAAACAAGATTTCGGGAAATTGCAATATGGGTATCATCAATCTCTTTCTTTTTTCCTTTTTCTTCCTCTTCTTCTTCATTGCTACCTTCACTTGTGACTTCTTTTCGATTTCATTTAGATGCGAGCATTACAGGAGACGGTGCAAAATCCGAGCTCCATGCTGCGACCAAATCTTCACCTGTCGCCACTGCCACAACGAGGCCATGGTCTTTCCGCCCCTCTCTCTATGTCTTTTCCTTGCGTGCGTTGTTTGTTAGAGATTTATATTATATAAGGGTTATGTTTTTTCCATTATGTTGTTGAACTCGAGCTTTCAGTAATTGTGATTTTCTGAAACTTTTGTTGATTTTACACCTCGCTGAGCAATCCTAGAAAACACGTTTGCCTAACCCTTAAGCATGGAGCTTGGGTTTGTGATTGTTTTATTATTTAAATATCTTAAATATGTTGAAAATGCGTACTTTAATAGCTTAGAAATGAGTAAAATGTATGCAATCTATTATATGAATATTGTGAACACTGTACATACTTAATAATATGTGCTGCTGAAAACATGACCTAACTAAAACCAGACTTGCCTAGCCCTTAGAGTACAGCTAGTTAGGTCAAGTAGAATGCGTTGAGTTCCCTCAGTATCAGAACTTGTGTGGGGAACTCTTCACTCTTGGCTTAACCAAAACCAGACCTGCCTTGCCCTTAGAGTTCAGCCGGTTAGGTCAAGTAGAATGCGTTGGGCTCCCTCAGTATCAGAACTTGTGTGGGGAACTCTTTGCTTTTGGCCTAACCAAAACCAGACCTGCTTAGCACTTAGAGTCCAGCCGGTTAGGTCGAGTAGAATGCGTTGGGCTCCCTCAGTATCAGAACTTGTGTGGGGAACTCTTCGCTTTTGGCCTAACCAAAACCAGACCTGCCTAGCCCTTAAAGTCCAGTCGGTTAGGTCGAGTAAAATGCGTTGGGCTCCCTCAGTATCAGAACTTGTGTGGGGAACTCTTTGCTTTTGGCCTAACCAAAACCAGACCTGCCTAGCCCTTAGAGTCCAGCCGGTTAGGTCGAGTAAAATGCGTTGGGCTCCATCAGTATCAGAACTTGTGTGGGGAACACTTCGCTTTTGGCCTAACCAAAACCAGACCTGCCTAGCCCTTAGAGTCCAACCGGTTAGGTCGAGTAAAATGCGTTGGGCTCCCTCAGTATCAGAACTTGTGTGGGGAACTTTTTGCATTCATTATGATTATATCACTGGTAAAGGTAGGATTATCAAAAGAAAAAACTTCACAATTAGTTTTCTCAAGATGAAAAATAAGTATCATAAAAAAAAATTATCGATAATTATAAAATTTTGTGAAATATATTATGATATATAATAATTGTCATCAATCGATTCAAAATTGAATATTTTTTGTACTATTATGTCTATTAATGACAATTATAAAACGTTAAAGAAGGCTATATAATGATTTTTTTCTTTCGGTTGAGAATATGGAAATCGTGTCATTTTATTGTCAAGAATATTTGAATCACGACAAATATTTTTTGTCAACAAATGTTCTATCACGATACGACATGTACTTATTGTCACATAATCCATACATGCAACTTTTATAATGTCATATTACATGTTTTGTATAGTTTCTTTAAATCTTGTCATTACACACATAATTTTCACCCTCAACTGATTAACATGTAAATAAAAAGTTTCATATATAACAATAACATAGATAGCGTTTTATATATAACATAGATAACGTTTTTTTTAAGTACAAATAGCCTATGGAATGTTCCCAAAGGGACAAATACAATCAAATTAGTAACTAAAGTTCGGTAATTAAGTACAATCTAAACAAGCCTCAAATAAATACATTGGAATCAAAAAATTTCCACTAACCTTACGAAATTTCTTATAATTCAATCAAAGAGTCCAATGGATTCTTGTAAAACCTTGTAAGAAAAAAAAATCATTTTAAAGCATGCACAAGTCTACACATTAGTATTGACGATAATAATATTAGGATAACTTTTGTAATATATAACACAAAGTACAAATTCTTAACCAAATAAAGACAAATTATGCTTTAACATCTTTATAAACCACAAAATAACAATTCACATAAGCGAAGTCTAACTCCGATGAAAATTCCTATTGAAATATCCTAAAGAAAAAAAAAAAAAAAAAAACGAAAGTGGTCATCTTCTTTTTATATGTACACTTATTATACAACCAACATTATGGTTATTCTCTGGTTACATATATGATATGTAACTAGTGTGTATTCTTTCACTTATGGACAAGAAGAAGTAAGATAGTAATAATAATAAAGAAACATCTGCTATTTACATTCCACCTAGTGAATTGATGCATGGTTGATCCGAAAAAATACAAAGAATAAACCAAATTTTTTTAGAAAAAAAAAACTGTACATAAAAAGAAGGAAGTAAGAGAGAAAAGAAATTTTCTCATTATAACACCTTCAAATATTTCTAAACTTTATATTGTTTTGTAATATAATTATTTTTCCATTTTTTCAAATTATGTTCTTGTATCAATGTTTAGGCATCCATTTACAACAGATATCTAAATGTTATCGTACTTTATAGAAACTGTGATTAAAAATGACAATCATATATAGTCTAATTAAGTTACAGTAGAAGTTTCATTAATTAATTATAACAACTTACATCACTTTTTTTTTTTTTAAATTTTCATAGAAATTAATATTTTCATGAAAGTGAGATCTCAAAACTATCAAATAGACTTCTATTTTGTAAATATTTTTAGCAGTTTTGACATTATTATGAGTCCGACTACTCAACGATGTCCTAAACTTAAACTCTAATGGAAAAGGAAACCACCCACTGCGATATTGCAAACCCTAATGGCTTTGATATTATATAGTCAATAATTTAGAGAAAAATATTTCTTATTCATATAGAATCAGAGTAAATTTCCAAAACGAAAATTTTCCTTTAAAACATACTATAATTAGTCAAACAAAAAAGAGTGTTAATAGTCAAATATAATTTTTAGTTGACAATTAATTAGCTGTGTTAATTATGACAATAATTATAAAAAAATTAAATTAAGATTATGATCTTAACTTAAAATTTAAGTTTTTATTTTAGATAGAGAGAAAATTGGTATAAAATTTAAATTAAGAAGAATATTCTTGAACTCTTTTTAAGTTCTAAGGGTATTTTTGAAATAAAACTTCAACGGTTTTAATCTAAAAGTAACGGTTTTTGAATAATTTTAAAAGTTTAAGAATATTTAGAATTATTTATTTTAAATTAGTTCTACATTTGCTCCTATAAATTCTGAATTAAAATTTAAAAGCGTTTTATGAAACAAAAAAATCACAGAACATTTAGATTTATTTATGTTTACAAATAAATGTTTTGCTCTTTATACGGTAGAAGTCCTATTAACACTATTTCAAATTTCAAAAAAACCTTTATTCTCTCTCCTTTGAAACCCTCCCTTCACACCTTCTCTCATTTATAATTTCTTCACGTTTCTTCTCAACGGCACTCTCTCTCCCCTCTCCCTCTCTCTCCTCCTCCCCTTCTCTCTCGCTCTCTTGTCTCCTTCGTCTTCCTCGTCTTCCTCGTCTTCACTCTTCCTATCTCTCAATTTCCATTCTCTAAAATGAAGCATGCACCCAAGAAACCCATACCCATGTCGCCGATCCACTGCCATCTTCTATTCCTAGCGCTAACGGCGCCGGAATCAAGGGCGGCAGACCCCTCGGAAACCTACATCGTCTTCCAAAGAAAATGATTCACCGTCCGATCCCAATTCATGGTTCCCGATTTCAAACCCTCGCCGACTAAGTTGAAGAGCCTGCTCTCTCTTCTAACCCACTTAAGCGGAAGCTCAGTATGGAGACCGTTCTTGAGAATTCCATCCCTGGGTTGTCTGATTCTATTGCGAAGGTAGTTTACGTGGTGTGATTATTGGGGTTTTGGTATATTTTTGTTTTAATTTGGGTGGTGAAATGATATTTTCCTGTAATATGAAAAATTAATTTCGTCTTATGCTGAATCATCTCACAGATTAGAGAAGATGTAAAATCTGGTGTAGAAAATTTAACAGAGGAGTGTGTATCCACAATGGCAGACGTTACTCGGCTTCTAATGAAGGTTTTTATCTTCCTCGTGCTAATATGCGCACCTAAGTGCACCCCTATCCATGGAAGTACGGAGGTAAGTTTCCCTTTTGGAATTCAAGTTCTGTATTTCTCGTTGGAGTTTAAGAGGCATTTTTGTTGTTGTTCTTCTTCTTGCATAACTGTGGTTGTGGAATTTGGGTTCTAAGAAGTGAAAGAACTTGTATTATAGTTTTCTGTGGTAAAAGGAATTGAACCCACTTGCCATGTGTTCACTCAATTTGATTTTTTACTGTAATTTGAGTCAGTTATGGTCATTTTCAAGGGGTTCAACTGCATCCGGGAAGTTGGGAAGGCGTCAAAAGGGATTTTTTAAGCCAGAACTGACTTCTCTCACTTTCTTTCTTTGCACTACTAACTTCCAAAGTTTTTGTGACTGTTAGAAGTTTCATCAAGTGTTTGTGTTTGTGTTTGCTACTTGGTTATGCTTCATAATTGCTTTAGGTTCACAAAAATACTATAACCTGTAGCCCTGTAATTCTATCCATTTCAGGAGTTCGAAACCTTTTTGTGTGTAGGAACTAACACAAATTGAACATTTCTAAAGTAAAAAGAAGTTGGGTTTATAGAAAATATAGTGCCATTTGGTTGAGTTATGACTACTTTTGAAGATGGTTTTATTTTAACTAATGACTGCATTCGCTAGTTTGTTTTTTTTGGTACTTCATTCACTGTCCATTTTCTCTCCATGGTCGAGTTTCTCTCCCCTCATTTATTTTTTATAACATTCATTAGATCACTCTTTAAATTATTCAATCACAAAGGAAAGACTACTTCAATTCATTGTCAGTAAACTATTTTTTTCCTTTAGTAACAATTGCTCACATCATATTGTCATTTCTCTATGTATTGTCTATAGACCAGGGTGAATTCTAGTTCTCTTCTAAGATAAAATAATTACCAGCTAATCATTTAGGAAATATTTCAGTTAAATGGCTCTTGGGTTGTCAACTGTACTACTTTTTATCTGTTTTCTGTGTGCGGTTGAAATTCTTCTGATGTACCCCATCTCCTGTGATTCTCTTCTTCAAAATCAAATAGTAGAAGTATTTGTTGGTTCATCTGTTCCACTTGCTTTGTCCCCTGTCCAGGAGTCCAGAAAGTTTTCACCTGCAACACAGTGAAAGCAAACCTTCGTCTATCGAAGAAACACGCTCATGAGAACATTGAGATCAATTTCAACAAGCTTTACTACTAGTTTTGATAAGCTTACGAGTTTTGGAAACATAAGATTTGATCGAGAAGTTAGGAGTGAAGGTTTGGGATATCTTGAAAAGATTGCATTTTTTTCTTGTATTTGAGGCCCCTTGAAATTTTGTTGTTTGTTGCCCTCTTGTTTTCTGGAGCTTCTTTCCTACAATGACTAAGATTGTTGGTACTCTGGGTCCTAACTCTCGATCTGTACAAGTTATTTCTGCTTGTTTGACGGCTGGAATGTCTGGTATGGTTGGCTTCCTTAGCAACTCTCCCTTTGTTTCTAGTGGGTAATGCGTTTGAGTTATAGTAGGGAACTTTTGTTTTTCTATTCTTTCTTTGGTGGCTGCTAGTTGCTCGGTTTGACATTTCATGGGGCAGTCCAGATTACCATCAAGAGACTTTGGAAAATTTGAAGATTGCTGTTAAAAGCACCAAGAAACTTTGTGCTGTACGTTCGTTTTTAATACGTTTGAGTGTATATTTTATCATTTGAACTTTCCTACCATTTTCTTAGTAACTTGGCCAAAGAATAAGTAAGCTAATTCTTCTGCTTTTTTCAGGTTATGCTGGATACAGCGGGTCCTGAGGTGTTGGTTACTAAAGTGAGAAATCTATCTCTCTTCAGGAAGATGGGTTTGTTGTTCTAACACCCAATCAAGAACTAGAGGCATCTTCGGAGCTGCTACCTACAAATTATGGTGGACTTTCAAAGGTTGGGAAATACTATAAAACTTCATACTACTTGTGGAACATTTTAGATCATGCCAAATCCACAGCCAAACAAGGAAAATCTGTAGCCCTGAAGTTCAGGAAAAACTTTCTATGAATTAAAGTTTTATTTTAAATTGATATTGAAAAGCCCCTCGTATATTTCTAGAAGTGGCTATTTGTTGTTATACAAGAAAATAAAACAAACAAATAAATAAATCCAAACTATTATTTAATCTAAAATCATCAACTAAACTAATGTTGACTATACTAATGATTTAATTACTTGTCTGCATCGTGTCTGTTGCCTGATGCAATTTACTCAGTCAAAATTGCATCGTATCAAGACACGTGAGTTTTTCATTAAAAATTGATAAGAGGTTAAGATTTTAATATTCTTTAGTTTATGCAAATAAGATATTTTGCAAAGTCAAAGTTTATAAAAGATGGGCGTTCTTTCATTCACTGCATTGATTATACAATAATCTCCTTCATATTACTAAACTTGAAATTTTCTTATATAGGTCGTTAAGAAAGGAGACACCCTTTTTCTTGGTCAGTACCTCTTTACTGGAAGTGAAACATCTGTCTGGTTGGAGGTAATGGGGCATATTGGTAGGGATCTTCAAATTTTTTTTCACTGTAAGGAATCGTGGTAAATGATGTTATGCTGAGTTATGTCTGTCGGGGATTTATCAGGTTTTCGAAGTGAAAGGAGATGATGTTGGTTGTGTGGTAAAGAACTCTGCCACGTTGGTTGGTACAATGTACACTTTGCATGCTGCTGAAATTCACATTGATCTTCCAACACTTACTGAGAAAGGCAAAGAGTAACATTCTTCAGTTTCCTGTTTGTTATGTCTGTTAAGTCTCTTTGATTGCTTGCAATTAGCTTATACAACCTTAACATGATTGGTAGCTCATAGTATTTTTTGATGCTGACTGGTGACTTTAGATCATAGCTACGTGGGGAGTAAAAAACAAGATTGACTTCCTCTCTCTGTCACATGCTAGACATGTGGAAGATGTTTGACAAGTATTATTTCCTTGCATTGAGTCTTCACTTTAAACAAATGATCAATTGTGGGTGATTTGACTATGTTGATTATTACAATAGAGGATATTGATTGCTAAATTAAATTTTTATGTAGGCTCGACAATTTCTTTCTAAGCTAGGTGACCTTAACCAAACTCAAATATTTGCAAAGATTGAAAGTGTAGAGGTAAGTCATTGTCAGCTCACTTTTTACTCGTATTCTTTACCATGGTTACGTTAGGATTGATTATTTCTGTTTTCTACATTGTTACAGGTGTTTTTGTTTCAGAAAACTGCCCTTTATAGATGTAATATGGCTGGAAAGCCTGCTGTTTTAACTCGTGTGGTAGACAGCATGACTAACAACTTGAAACCTACACGTGCAGTAGCTACTGATGTTGCCAATGCTGTACTTGATGGTGAGTTATTCAATTTTTAAATCTCTATTGTTTAAAGACCGAAGATGTAGGGATTTTTTTAAGTCATGGTTCTTTTTAATGATGCTGAAGATTGGGTTGAACTTTTTAAAATTTATCTATTTTATGTTCAATTGTATCATTCTATTTAGTATGAATCAGGGTTCTTAGTTCCATTCTTGACAGGGGATATGATTGTATGGCGTTTTTTTATAACCTGTCTTCTCATGAGTTTGCAGGAAGTGATGCAATTCTTCTTGGGGCTGAGACATTGTGTGGATTACATCCAGTAGAAACCGTTTCAACCGTTAGTAGAATATGTGCTGAGGTAATTTGTGTGTGTATGAGATAGAAACACAGCTTTTAAACCCTAAGCTTTATGTAGTATAAGGTATTTCCATTCCTTTATTCATTACTATTTCATTAATGAATTAATGAAGGCACAACTTTAATTTGGAGAAAACAAACATTTAACGTGAGGTCATGAGTGCACTAAAAGGACTACAAAAGGGCTTGTTAAAGGGAAGTAGAAGGCAAACCATACATGAAAATAAAACACAAACCCTTGCTGGGAAAGGATAAAGTTACAAGTAAAACAAAGGAATATCTCTAAAAGTGGAGGTTGTTATCGCCAAAGAAAATGCTGCATGCTTTCCGTTATAACCACCATTTAGTGCTGCATTCTTTTGTTACTCTGTTAAGTCTCTTTAGGTAAGTTTCTCCCCCATAAAAAGAACTAAAAAGTTTCTTTGATACTATTTAAAGTAAAAAGAGAAGGGAAAACATTCTAAAATCCTGTGCACTAAGGGGCTCGTGAGTTAGAAAAAGTTCACCAAACTGAAGGTGGAACCTTGACAGAGGCCATAGTTTCTCCCCATCCCCTTTCTTTTAATAAGAACTCTTGCATTTCTCCCTATCCGCATTTGTCCCATTATTACCTTGATTCTTTTAACATCGAAACAGAAAATTTTTGTTGATCAAATGAAAATATTACCAAGGAACTAAGGAAGTTACGGAAAACTTCCAATCGAGGAATTCAAACATCCCAAAGATAGAAACAAATAATTACAATAAAATCTCAACACTCCACCCAAATGATAAAATAAAAACCATAAGCTACCCAGTTCTGAAGTTTCAAGGAGAGTAAATTCGAAGAAAGCTAACCTACCTAAGAACCATGAATTCATTTCCAAAGGAACATCTACAGTAAAGGCTATTTGCTGCGTTCAATCTCTTCCTTTATATGCCTACAAGCCATGTACGTTAATCGCCACTTTTGTGCTTGTTTTAGCATTTTCATCTTTTTTAGATGGATTACACTACACTCAAAAGATTGATTTAGTTAGAATTTTGTAAGAGAAAAGGAGGGAAGATACAAAATGTCATAAACATGAAAAAGCATAAGATCGATCCGTATTCTGGTTTCAAAAAGCAATCTTTGACCATGCTTCAAGGTGAGATAATACATAATGTCATAACCATGCTTATTCTTAATACTAGTTTATTCTTTCGTCTTTTATGTTACGATTCAGTTAGTAAAAAGGTTCATTGTCATCCTTTTGTTATGAAGTTCTTATCTTAGTGAATAGCTTTTCATGAAAATTTGGTATCAACTTCTTAACTGCTCAATTGATTATATGGCTTCCTCGGTCCAGTTTGGTTGAAGGGATTTGTTTGTTTTGCAGAACTGGGTTCAATAAATCTGGTTACAGCTTCGGAAAGGTCATTGGCATGTAGTTCAGCAACAAAGGTAGTGGTACTGGTGGGTTCAATGGCTTTTCTTTAGAATTCCTGAATGTTACAATATTATTGGTCACGAGGCCTTTCTCGTTTTTCATGCGTACATGCTCATTTATCTTGAAAACCTTTGTTGTTGTTCAAACTTGGTTGAAGCTGTTGAAGACCTCGGTCAGTCTTCACTTAAACATATTTTGGACAACTTTGTGTGGATAATTGCAATTGTCTCTCTTCCTGGACGAATTTTAGCTGCTTTACGAAGGGGAAGGCAGGTTAGCCCTCTCGCTCCATTGTTTCTTGATTGTCATCTGTGCTTGTTCAACAATGATATATTTTGTTTGTGTTTCTTCTCTGTTTTTTTTATCATAGGTTTGTCTTTGTGGAAAATATGTATAAAGCAAAATATTCTTCAAATTACGGTAGTAGATTTTTTATAGACAACATCTCCATGACTTTCATTTGCTTGCAAGTAGGAGTTAACTGAGTACTCAAACTACTTTTAACTAGTATGTTAGCCATAAATGGGTATGATATTAAAGTGAAAAGTTTGGAACGATCAAATAATTACGGTGTTTCTAGTAAAGATTAGAGAATCCTTAATATTCTAAAGCATAAAATATTACGTTAGTAAGTTGTTTAAGACTTCGAAAGGCAGAATCGTACCATTGAGTTCTTTGCAGCCTGAGTTATTGAACAATAGTTTGAACTATTTTACTTATTACCATCAGTTGGACAAGTGTAGTTCAACATTTTGTTTGTTCGTTTTCATTCATCAGTCTCAAGTGACTATAGTTGAAAGTTCATATGGTTGACAATTGAATTTTCTCTGGTTACATGGGTTGGTGGCTTCTGGGAACTTTACTAGTTTCAGTCAATAAGTGATTGTAGTATTGGAGTATCACATAGGCTACTTGGACAGATTATACAAAATTTGTTTTTCCCTTTTTATACTTGATAATGGTTGATTTCATGCAGTTGCAACAATTTTTTCAATTTCTGGAAATCGAGTTTGATAATGTTTTGCTGGAAAGAAAGGAGCTCCAAAAACAATTCCAGGCTGCTTTGAAGGAGCATAAGATGATGGAATTGATGTTGGACGAACTTGAAATGATACATGAAAAGGCAACCAACAAGATTGCACTCTTAGAAAGTGAGGTAATGGCCTATCTATCTCCTGTACTAAATGTTATAAATTACATTATGGATGGGTGGAACTGAGAGCAAGTATCATAGTTTTCGATAAGAAGGGGAAGGAGAAATTTATGCAATTGTTATAGGAGAGATTGAACTTTGACATAAAATTTAGTTTACTTTTTATGAGTTGAAAGTTTGCATGTTGGTTAAGAACCGAGTGATGAACTCCATACAGTGCATTAACAAATAAAATCTCTTTCTTTCTCTCTCTTTAAATAAGTACATATATATAGACACACAATCTGCAGTCGTATGTGAATCTATCTTTTTAGACGTTAGAATGTTCAGCAACACTGTTTGCAGTTCTGTTGACCCATCATCCATGTGTAACCTCTCTTAGAATGATATTAACACATAATAGTGTTGACGAGTTCTATAAAACATTAGATATAAATTGATTCCGAGAAATGAATCCTTTTTTCCACTTAGGTTGAGAAATTGGCTTAAAAATACCAGAAAAGCTTCGCTTGTGTTGAATTGAACCATTATATGCACATTTGTAGGAAGGTCAGCATTCAATTGGTTATTGTAGAGGTTGAAAAGGGCTCTTTCGCAGCTCTTGTAGTGTTAGAAGATGCTTAAATTTTTATCTCTACGAATAATTTTTTCATTTTAGCTTTGATCTTATATTTGAATTTGATTTTCTTTTTCGTAATTTCAAGATTGTTCTTTGAGGACAGACCAAGAGCATAATGCTGTTGAGTGAAGGAATAGCGTGATAAGAGGTAAGTGTTTTCCTTTAACTGAAAATAAAGGAGTTTTTTGTTGTTCTTTTTTTTTTAAGTTATGTAAGATGATAGTATTCTAAAGCTTAACTATTTCTCACTGCATTAAATCATAAATTGACTTTGATGCTAGACTTCATTGCATTTTAGATAGAATTTAACTAGGTGATGGTTGGAAATAGCACCAAAAGTTCTTCATCTTTCACAGATAATACAATTTTTTTTACTAGACTATCTTCGAATTGGATATATCAAGAACAAAACAAATAAAACTTTTAAAAGTGACATGTTTGAACGATCAATTTTGTTCTTGGAGTAAGGACAATGCCCAAATAAGGACAAAGATAAGACTTATGGAATAAAAGTTTTGATGATTTTCCAGGTGAGGTTTGAAAGTATTTGAGAAACCTTTGGTCATTGATCCGGGTAAAATTAGGGAAAATACAGTTGCATGATCGATCTTTAACAATGCAAACTGCTTTCTTTCAAGTTTTGTAGAACTTTTTTTTTAAAAATTTTTAGTTTAACCTCTTTAATGAAATTTGATAGAAGTTCTTGTTTTCTTTTCGTAGGAATAAAGGGAAATGAAGTATAACCAAACTTGGAACCTTTGCAAGCAAGGGGAGGTTTTCTGTTCCCTTTCTTTTATTTTTCCATCCTTAGAATCTTGCTTAACATGCTTTGAGGACAACTTTAAGTGGGGGTGGGGTTGTAGCTTTGCATGTTCCATGTTCTTTGGGAAATTTTCATTTTGCCAAAAATGCCTAAATTTTAAAAATTTTCAAATTCTCTATTCTTAGAATAAATATCATGCCTACTTTGCTTTTTAGCTTAGAAAACACGTTTGCCTAACCCTTAAGCATGGAGCTTGGGTTTGTGATTGTTTTATTATTTAAATATCTTAAATATGTTGAAAATGCGTACTTTAATAGCTTAGAAATGAGTAAAATGTATGCAATCTATTATATGAATATTGTGAACACTGTACATACTTAATAATATGTGCTGCTGAAAACATGACCTAACTAAAACCAGACGTGCCTAGCCCTTAGAGTACAACCAGTTAGGTCAAGTAGAATGCGTTGAGTTCCCTCAGTATCAGAACTTGTGTGGGGAACTCTTCACTCTTGGCCTAACCAAAACCAGACCTGCCTTGCCCTTAGAGTTCAGCCGGTTAGGTCAAGTAGAATGCGTTGGGCTCCCTCAGTATCAGAACTTGTGTGGGGAACTCTTTGCTTTTGGCCTAACCAAAACAAGACCTGCCTAGCCCTTAGAGTCCAGCCGGTTAGGTCGAGTAAAATGCGTTGGGCTCCCTCAGTATCAGAACTTGTGTGGGGAACTCTTTGCTTTTGGCCTAACCAAAACCAGACCTGCCTAGCCCTTAGAGTCCAGCCGGTTAGGTCGAGTAAAATGCGTTGGGCTCCCTCAGTATCAGAACTTGTGTGGGGAACTCTTTGCTTTTGGCCTAACCAAAACCAGACCTGCCTAGCCCTTAGAGTCCAGCCGGTTAGGTCGAGTAAAATGCGTTGGGCTCCCTCAGTATCAGAACTTGTGTGGGGAACACTTCGCTTTTGGCCTAACCAAAACCAGACCTGCCTAGCCCTTAGAGTCCAGCCGGTTAGGTCGAGTAAAATGCGTTGGGCTCCCTCAGTATCAGAACTTGTGTGGGGAACTCTTTGCTTTTGGCCTAACCAAAACAAGACCTGCCTAGCCCTTAGAGTCCAGCCGGTTAGGTCGAGTAAAATGCGTTGGGCTCCCTCAGTATCAGAACTTGTGTGGGGAACTCTTTGCTTTTGGCCTAACCAAAACCAGACCTGCCTAGCCCTTAGAGTCCAGCCGGTTAGGTCGAGTAAAATGCGTTGGGCTCCCTCAGTATCAGAACTTGTGTGGGGAACTCTTTGCTTTTGGCCTAACCAAAACCAGACCTGCCTAGCCCTTAGAGTCCAGCCGGTTAGGTCGAGTAAAATGCGTTGGGCTCCCTCAGTATCAGAACTTGTGTGGGGAACACTTCGCTTTTGGCCTAACCAAAACCAGACCTGCCTAGCCCTTAGAGTCCAGCCGGTTAGGTCGAGTAAAATGCGTTGGGCTCCCTCAGTATCAGAACTTGTGTGGGGAACTCTTTGCTTTTGGCCTAACCAAAACCAGACCTGCTTAGCACTTAGAGTCCAGCCGGTTAGGTCGAGTAGAATGCGTTGGGCTCCCTCAGTATCAGAACTTGTGTGGGGAACTCTTCGCTTTTGGCCTAACCAAAACCAGACCTGCCTAGCCCTTAGAGTCCAACCGGTTAGGTCGAGTAAAATGCGTTGGGCTCCCTCAGTATCAGAACTTGTGTGGGGAACTCTTTGCTTTTGGCCTAACCAAAACCAGACCTTCCTAGCCCTTAGAGTCCAGCCGGTTAGGTCGAGTAAAATGCGTTGGGCTCCCTCAGTATCAGAACTTGTGTGGGGAACACTTCGCTTTTGGCCTAACCAAAACCAGACCTGCCTAGCCCTTAGAGTCCAGCTGGTTAGGTCAAGTAGAATGCATGCAATTCTTGTGGAATGTTCTTAAAAAAAATTAAAGTTTGTTGAGTTTGAGATTGAATATGGAAATATTTGTCTTTTTTAACTTAAAATTTTGATGAAATTGCATTTCTTTTTTATTTGAGTCAGATTGTTCTTTTGTATCTTGGAATTTTTTTTAATTCATGTTTCTTTAATGTTGAATGGGTGTGAAACAATGTTAGGGTCTGAAATCTTGGTGGAATGTTGGGATGATGATTTAGGAATTAATTCCTCTTTCTTAGAAGGATCTGAATCTATATAAGGTCTTCTTCTCTGTTTCCTTTGATTTGTGGTATCTTGTAGGTTCTTTAATTCTTATTGGAAATTTTTGGATACTCTGAGGTAATTCTTGCTTTTTTTAATAGATTTTGTTCCTTGTTTTCATGCCATTGTTGAGTATTTCTTGGTTGATTATCAACCATTCTTCCTGTTGGATCTAAAACCCAAATGTCCATACCCAAAGTGAAATTTTTTTGTATAAGAGATACTTCGACGATAATTTTCCATTTACCATACAAGTGCTCTATCTTGAAATGCAAAGGACTCAACTTAGTTACTCTCCACCTTACAGTCATGCAAATCTCAAATCTCTCAAAATTTTTCCTCTTTCGTTTCAGTTGTACATAAAAGAAGGGATAGAAGATTTCTGAAGACAGAGCAATTAATTAGTAGAAGAAAATGAAGAGAAAGGTTAGTGAAGGAAGAAAGAACACAAAGGTTAACTGGTTCTCCTAGGTTTATTTTCTTTATTGTTTTTCAATCTATGTGAAGAATTTTACCAAATGAACTCTCTCTCAACTTCATTTATGACTTCTTTTGCATGTAGAAATTTAAAGGATATGCTTCAACAATGAGCCTAATGGTTACATCAGAAAATAGGTATTTTGTTTTGATTTTTTTTCTAACTAACTTGGTTAGCATGGCGAAGCATTGCCAGAGGTATGGATCTTTACAACACAGGTTTCTGTTTTCTCAATTTCTTCTCTAATGAAGTGATGCCTAATATCTCTGTGTTTTATTATATTGTGAAACTGGTGATTCTTAGTTAGATATATTATGCTCTACTTATTACAATATATTTTGATTTTTGCTTGTTTGATTTTGAATCATTCAATAACTCTTTTGCTTTCAAAGTTTGAAATCTCCACATCACATTTGACTTATTTGTCAACTAAAGAGCTTGCATGAATATTGATTGAGATACTAAGAAGCTTTTATTTTTCTTTCGTGTTTCCAATTTTGCATTGATTGACAAATTTGCATGGAGGGCATTGTAAGCTCTATTTGAACAAAAATGTGATTAATCACTTCTGCTTGCTTGTTTTATGGAGTTTTCTTTCTTAGCTTGAACGTTGTTTCAAAATTTCAAGTTTTAAAACGTGACATAACAAAGGGAAACATTAACAAGTAAGAAAAAACAGTACGCACATACATATATATGTGAATATGTGAGTCTAAATTCATGTAATTTCACTGTCAAATTTTCAAGAATGAACTGACTCAATTGAATTCCAATTTTATTCATTCCAATTGCATGATTGAGTTTGATTTCTAAAAGATGTAGGCTAGAAAAGGAGGTGAGCTAATATGAAATGGAAGAACCATAACAAGAGGAGTACTGGATTTGTTGAGAAATGGGAGAGAGACTCCATGGCTCCCATTTGTGAAACTTTTGCAATCGATGTTAATGTCGATCTTGATAGGTAATGTTAATCTGTTTAAGTTGAGAGGTTTGGAATACTTCATGAAAGTAAGTTTGATATAGTTCCTAATTTAATGTTGGTTTAGTAGAGATACAAA
Source organism: Cucumis melo (assembly GCF_025177605.1). NCBI lineage: Eukaryota > Viridiplantae > Streptophyta > Magnoliopsida > Cucurbitales > Cucurbitaceae > Cucumis > Cucumis melo. The sequence goes on from NC_066859.1 coordinate 24,239,104, forward strand.
TATAAGATTCGATCTTGGTTCTTTTTGCATGCACTTGTGAAATGTTTTGGGAAAAAAATTTAAGTTTGCTGAATTTGAGATTGAGTATGCAAATAACTGTCTTTTTTACCTGAAATTTTTGATGAAATTGCATTTCTCTTTTGTTTGATTCAAATTATGCTTTTGAATCTTGGAAACTTTCTTGATTCATGTTTTTGTAATGTTGAATGGGTTTGAACAAAGTTGGGGTTGAAATCTTAGAGGAATGTTGGGATAAGGATTTAGGAATTAATTCCTCTTTCTTAAAAGAATCTGAATCTATACAAAGGTCTTCTTCTCTGTTTCTAATCATTTAAGGTAATCTTATAGGTTCTTTAATTCTCGGTGGAAATTCTAAGATACTCTAAGGTAATTCTTGCTTTCTTAATAGGTTTTGTTGTTTGTTTTCATGCCATTGTTGAAAATCTTGAGGTTGTTCTTGATTGTTCTCCGACTAGGTTTATCTTCTTTGTTGCTTTTCAATATGTGATGAACTTTACAAAATAAATCTCTCTACACCTCACTTTTGACTTCTTTTGTATGTAGAAATTTAAAGGATATGCTTAAAAAATGAGCCTTATGGTTACATTAGAAAATAGGTATTTTGCTTTTGTTTCTTTTCGTCCCCTACCTTTACAAGTAACATGGAAATTGCCACTTTGGTCTATTTGTCAAGTAGTTCAAATTCGATTACATCAAGGCATCATATGAATTTTGTTTTCTCTAACAAATTGGTCAGCATGTTGAAGCATTGCTCGAGGTATGGATCCTGACAACTTCGATTTCTCTTATCTCAATTTCTTCTCTAATGAAGTGATACCTAATATCTATGTATTTTATTATGTTGTGAAACTAATGATTCTTAGTTAGATAGATTGTGCTCTAGTTATCATAACATAGGCTGCCCGTCTTGGACTTCCAATAACTCATCCTTATATCTCTGGAACCTGACTCTTCGCCTTTGGACCCTTGTCCTTGTACTGAGGCCAAGCATAGAATAATCGCTTTCCCTTTCTCTATTTCATTTCTTAGTTATTCATTCAATCTGCGAACTCTTAAGATAATTTGTCTAATACCCCTACCGCTCTGTGGGATATGTAATTCAAAGGAAAGAGAGTTTGAAGAGGCCGACGACCACGTAGTAGGGGTGTTGATTCTTAAAGAGAGGGATGAAAGGAAACCTTTCATGCCTTCGAATGAAGGAAGGCCGACCGATGAGGGCGGAAAGATCTAAACTCCTTTTCTTCGTGATCCGTCTACTGATTATTCCTCAAGACAGCTAACTCCTGTCTCGGTCCTTAGCTCGGGTCCTATTCTATCCACCTTGTGAACTCGGCGGCTTAGTCTGATGCTTTGTCCCACTCTCGCATTTTAATGAATGTTACTTCTTCTTTTTATCTCTCTCTTTCTTCCTTCTCTCCTGCTCTGGGAGAAGAGAAGCTTGGGGTAGAAGAGGGAGAGCATATGATCAACCTTTTCACTCAATTAGATTACGTCCTTATTATTACATCCTTCTCATGCTAATTTCTATCTATGATTCCGAGCTATTTCTTCCCTCTCTGCATCGATCTGTGGTAGTTTAATCTACAGGTCTGACCTTTCGTCCTCTTCCTGTTCTCGCTGAGCCTGACGCATCGAAATCCTACAGATTCCTGTCAATATAAAGAGTTCACCCTTGGTCCAACTTTCATTTGCAAGAAAGGATGTGTCGAGCAAGGTAGTCCAATAGTGAGAAAAGTCTACAAATACTAGCATAGTGCTAAGGAATGAATACATCATGGCTGAATAGGTGGGTGCTCAGGCTATCAGGCTAGGCTATAGAGTTGGCAAGAAGGGGGAGCTTCTATTACTGAATTACTTTTGTGATTCCTTCCTCAGCAGCCAGCACTACTTCAGCTACAGCTAGAACTGCTGCAAGAAGAGCTACGTGGGCATCGAAAGAGATCGGCTGCTGTCTTCTACTTGAGCTACTAATCTCTGTCTCGCTCAAATCAATCCTTTTCCATCTGGTTGAGCATATTTCCTACCGAACTGAGAATGAATCTGACCTATTCTTCTCCACTCTCGTGGCTTCTCTTGATCCTTCTTTTATAGACTCTGTATCGATCAGTATGATAACCTTTCTAGGCGAGTGTGCCCTTGTTGGGGATGAGGATGCCTCCGAATCCATTAATAGAAAGGGGACAGATCCTATTCAAGAATCCTACCTACTCTGCCTCTTTCTTCTTCTTCTTCCGATTCTGATTAATTCATCATCCATGAATAGGCAAAACCTCTATTTTCTTTATTTGCTTCCTTAAGTTGATCTTTCTTATAATGTTAGATAGAGTTCTCCTTCTCATTTTTGACCACCGGATACTTTTTATTTGAGAATGACCGCTCTGTAGGTGAAGAGGCCAGACTACTCTTCCTGCGACTGCAACCTCCACTTAAAGAGATTCCCCAGCCGCAACCTCCACTTAGAGAGACCGACTATCATCTATGAAAGTGGAAAATCATGATTCCGAAGGGGACCACATTCTAATGCATGCCTATTTATAGCTGAGTATAGCAAGTTCCTAGGGAGTGAAATTCAAATCTAGACTAGACCTCCCATCAACAAAAAGACTACAACCTAAAAGTTTAGGGCTAGCCCTTGATCTTCCCTCTGACACCTGACTCCCCCCGTCTGCCATTGGAAAGACCAATTCTCGGTTGCTATGTATGCTAGAGATTGAATGCCCTTGCCTCTTCGCGACCCTTTGGGTCGGTCGAGTGCCTTTCCTTTCTACTGCGCTTTGGGTACAGATTATCAGATTGATTCTTTCGTAGAGCTATTTCATCCATTCCTTCTCATGCATACATTCTATGCATAATAGCTTTGAGAAAAGCAACTTTCCCATCTGCTGAAACCCTAACATCAATTTCTGAGGGCAACTAAACTGAAACTTCAGAGTTTCTACACTCACTTTTGCCTGGGAAAAGAAGAAAAATCAGGCGCATGGTACGTAGCCGACTCTCACTCCTGCACGGGCTTCTACTTCTCAAATTCTTTGAGCCTTTGTTCATTGATGCATTCTTCTTTATTAAGAACACCTGGAACACAGTCAAACCGTGAATTTCGTGATTCAACCCTGAAGTCCATTGGTCAACAAAGCAGCCTCACAGCTATCCCTTGACTTCTTCCATTCGAGCTACGAGACCAGAGGTCTCTTGCCCCACTATGCGGTAAAAGAGCAAGGACATCGAACCATTCCTAGACTTAACCTATATAAAGACCCGCTGCACTAAAGACACCTAAAGCAGCTCAGCTCGATGAAGAAATCGACCTAGTGCCTCAGGCTGGGAAGGAGGAGAGAAATTTGAACTAGCTTTCCAGAGGAACTAAAAGAGGAAGAACTCTTCTCTCAAAGGTGCAAAGGACCAAGTCGAATTTATCGCCTTAATGAACAAGAGGTCGACCTAGACCGCAGAGTGGGATCTTGTTTTTGAAGTTAATAAGGCTCTACCTTTTATACGAGAATACTTGGTGCGATAAGCCGATGCTTCAGACGCTGCTCTTGTTCGATCAATGGAAAGATGCCTTTCCTTTTTTCTACTAGGATTCCCAACTCGTTTTTCTAAGTAAAAAGACCTTTATTTGACACCTCGTACCCCCTTTGTCTTTCATCTTTTGTTAACAATTAATGAACAAAGGTGCGAAACTCTATGAAGGGTAGCAAGGAGCCGTGGATAAAGATGTGCTTCCAAAAGCTATTGCGGAAATGAGACACTATAAATAGTCTATAGTATATAAATAAAGGTTGGGCGCCTTATTCAGAGATATTATGGATGCGACTCGCTTTGTAATTAATACAAACGATGTAATCCTGAATCGTTCATGTAGAGACATGAAAGTGAGATCATCCTATGTAAGGGGTTTACATAAGACAGAACCATGAAATAGTCACTTTTGCGATATAACGTCGTTTACTGTTCAAAACTGACTATATCGATTATTAATGACCTATGTAACTTAATCTTAATCCTAAGCTAACTGTGAACTCTTGTTCTCACGAGATTATCTTTAGATATGCATAGGTGAGGGCAACTCATTAGCGTTGGCCTAATAAGTCTCCCATTTCAGGGGTAAGATTGGGTGGATAGATGAGAACATAAGGTGCAAGACGAAATTCACTCTTACTCGCTTTAGCGTTAGTAGATAGGTTCTTCTCTTAAGAACTGAATCCAAGTCTTGAACAAAGGGGCCCCACTCTCTCATTGGTCCGAGAGAGATTCGATTTACAGGTTGGACCTTAAACCAATTGTTCAATAGTGGATCAATGAGACTTAAGGAACAAGATGTAGCCTCGGGGGTAAAACAGTATTTTGACCCAGCCGAGGTTATGAACAACCTATGAAGGATTAACTTATTGATCATGGTTATATCAAATGGACACAAATATATCTATAGTGAGGGAAGTGCAACTACGGGACTTGGAATGATCCGTTAGTTAACGAATGTTGATTATCTCAGTATAAAAGAGTTTAGCCTGTTAATCTCGGATCGTTGGAGCCCATGATCTATAGGTCCATTAGATTCCTCTGCTAGCTCATATGGAATAAACTTAGAACAATATGATGGAATGAGTCGAATTGTTTGAGGAGAGGAGAGAGAAACCGACAATTATATGTGATATAGCCGTTGGTTTTAGATTACTAATAGAGCTTCATGCTTAAATTAGATTTAAATATTAAAGATATGAATGTGAATTTATATCTGGAAGCTCGAAAAAGATGGAAATAGTCAAAGTTGTAAAAAGTCAAAATGTTGACTTTTGACTTTGAAAAATCAAACTTTGATCGGCAATATATTCAAATCTGATTTGAATCTTGAGAAAATAAATGTGGATTCATGCTTGGAAGGTCAAAATGAGTCAAAACGGATAAAATTGTAAAAAGTCAAAATGTTGACTTTTTGGTTTGAAAAGTCAAAGTTTGACTTTGACCAAATGACAATTTTATCCTTTGACTAAAGTTAGTGGGAAAATCCAACATTTTGTTGGATAAACCCACTAACTATAGTAGGCTAGGTGTTAACAAACTATAATGAGATTAAGCCCACTAATGATTAGTGGGTTATGTGTTGTTGGTCTGTTTGCATGCACATGCAACTTTGCATTAAAAGCCTCTATAAATTGGGCTCTTTTGGCCTCAAGGAAAAAGGTTGGCTTATTTTCTAAAGAACAAAATTAGGCTATTTTTTCCTAAAAAAAATCAAACCCAACCCATTTCCATATTTTTCCATTTTTTTCTCTCTCCCGATTTCCTTCATTCAACGGGTCCTACAACCTAGTTTTGAGTCTAGAGGATAGTAGGTCAACCCTAGTGATGGTTCAAGCATCAATAAGTGCTTCGAACATAAGTTTTTCCTAAAAACCCTAATTTTAATTTTTTTTTTCAATTTAGGGTTTTTTGTTAATTAATTGCAATTAAAGTAATTATCCGATCTGTTTCCGCTGAATTGTATGCTTTTCTATCATCTCGAACCCTTTCCTGCTCGGTAAGAAGATAAGAAGACAGGAAAGAGAGAATTAGGAGATCATTAAAGAGATCATGAAACTGAATTAGTTATGAACACCGCTCCGTGGGTTCAGATGAATGAGAGCTTTTGAGAGAAACTGAAAGAACTCTGTTTCGTTCTTCTTCTCGTTCATAAACCTTGCACAAGATCTCCTCAATTTCATCTCCCCTCTCTCTCTCCCGTAGGTTGAGTATCATCTCACCTCTTTCTCTTTCTTTGAAACTTAAATCAACTCCCATTTTCTCTTTGTCTTTCTTCTTTTTTCCCTTCAACACAGTCAAGCCCTTTGACTCCTGATCATGAAACTGAGATTGATTTCGACCCTCTCCTTTGGACGTAGGAGTCTTTGCATGACTTCAAAATCAACCTCTATCCAGCTTTATATAAAGGCTTAAAGAATTTGAGAAAGCCTTAAAGGAATCAGACTCATTGTTAATACCAGGGGCAAGGAATAAGACGAGAAAAGAGGTTAAGATGAGAGAGGAGAATATTGAGAACCTTCTATTTGTCAGAAAGCTTAATATGGAATCCTTAAATTCAGTCTTTCATGGCCTATCGTATCGGCCTTTCCGACAGTATAATAAATGAAATAATGAATTTCTTTCCATCTTATCCGTTCAGGAATCGCCTACCCCTTTCATCCTATCTTTGGGGTCTCTCTCGCTCCGTGGGGTCTAAGTGAGGGCTGAAGGAGTGAATCTGATTTTTGGGTCTATGCCTATTGTCGATCATGTGGTCAGTTTCCCTGTGGAAAGCAAAAGGAGGAAGTACTCCTTTAGCCTCCGATTCCATCCTTTCCCTCACAAGTAGGTCGAGCAAGCACTCCTTAGTAAGATCAAGCAGAAGCGAGAGTTGGAGGCATAAGAGAAAGAGAAAGCCATTAGTATTCTCTCTTCCGGAAGTCTCTGTCAGAGTTCAAAAAGGGAAGGTCTTCTTTCTTCCATTCTTCTTGGTGCTTTCTTTTGGTCTTGAATATCAGAAAAATGCATTGATTTAGATCTCAATCGATTTCCTTTTTAGCCTTTAGTGAGCATTCCACTACATAAGTAAGAAGAAGATGAAGTCCGATCCCACTTTCAGGCTTGAGGCTAGTTCACTCGGGTAGTTGAATTAGGATAGATGGACCTCCTTCCCTTTACAACCGCTACGATGGTCACTTGTCGGCTAATAGCCTCACTTCCATTTCTCTGACCTGGGAAATACGTGTCAATCATGACAATCCCAATAAAAAGAGAAAGAAGCCAAGCGAGAGGTCGACGAACTCAAATCGTGATATGAAAGCAAGAGAGAAAGAACCGGATTCAAAACCTAGGGTAAGGCTGGAAGGAAAAAAAAAGAGAAAATGAGACTCATCAGAATTTAGGGCAAGGAAGACTCCTACTATGGGGTCTTAAAAAAGAGGCTAGAATCCAAGTACCAAAACAGAAATAGGCCAATTGGCCTTACGGGAACGAACCTACTCAAATTGGAGGCATTTTGATGATTTGGATCACTATTCAAAACATTCGAATGGAATTTATGTGTTAAGCAAAAAAAGATGAAAATGAAAGAGAGAAAGAAAGTTGCGTTTGACCGCGTAGAAGGAGTACGGTTTGGAGGACTTTTCCACCCGTCCGAAGGACTTATTTATCCACTAAAATGCCGTAGGTTGTGTCGCAGGTTTGAGATAGTAATGCAAATCATCAAAACCAACGGACTCGTTTATCCATATAATTGCATTTTGACCATTTTAGCGATTTATGATCCTATTCTTATTATATCCAAATATAGTAAAAAACCACCCATTTGACTTTCAAAGTTGCTGCCAGCTATAGCCAAAAGTGACTAAATGTGGGATTTCCCTCCCTAAAAAAAGTCAAATCAATGTTCGAGTAAATGAACAAGGGTTCAATTCCTCTTTATTCAGTTCCATAAGACATTATTTGAAAATTCTTTGCTCCTAGCGTCAGAAGAGATTTTCCCTATTTATCAAGCTTTATCATGACTTTTTCTCAATCTTCTTTGAAGAAGGATGAAAGAAAAGAGAAAGAAATCTCGTTCTAAATGAAATAGAAGAAGTCAATTAGGAGGTAGTTCTAGCTTTTTCTTTCTTCTTCTTCTCTTTCTCTTTCTCTGAATTCATGTGTTAAGCAAATTCCCTGAGATCCTTTTTTCCTTTCATTCATTGCCTTTTCTCGGTTTTTTCCTTGCAAAATGTGAGTTTTTAGACGAAGGTGAATATGGATTTCTGAGTCCTCGGACCTATAAAAGACCTTGTTTTTACTGATTTTGAATGATTTCTTGTTGCCTACCATACCCAAAACCTAGCAAATTGAGAATTTTAGCTAAGGATTACAACGTCGTTGATTACAAAAAGTCATAGGTTTCATTCTCAATTCATGAATGAAAAGAATGCTCAATGAACAAGGAAATTCATTCCTAGATTTCTAAGTCTGACTATCCACTGAATGAAGAAAAACAAGAGAAAGCCTATTAAAAGGACCATAGGCAAGGAAGAAAGCCTATCCTAATATTCATATTCCAGAATCCTTAGTTGCACTCCTGTTAAGGTAAGGAGCTTCTCTTTGTTCATTGATTCAGTCTCGCTATTTCATAACATCTGGACCCGAGCAAAAAATTTGCGAAAATGACTTTACGCTTTTCTTTTGATTAAGATGAGTGAAGAACCATTCAACTGCTCCAAGGTACTCCGCCCACCGACGACAGAGAGGGAAGGCCTATGTGAATGATGAAACTCTTAATCACGATACTCATTGGTGGAGCTGGAGAGGAGAGGGAAATCCACCGACTTCTACTATCTATTATGAATTCGACTTCTTATCTCTCATGATTCATGCTTGGGAATGAGTGAATGTGCTCATTCCTTTTCTCCTTAATGAGTTAATGCTTTCTTTCTATTAATTGATTCCATTCATGAAAAATGAACAAAGGAAGGACTTTCTATGGGACTGCTGTCTTAGATCTCGCGCAAGAAAAGATCGTTTTGGTAGAGGTTCAGACATATCTGTATGAGTGGGAAGAGGGGTTGTCCACTACGAGGTACGAAAGAAATTTCTAGTTGACAATTACCTTTTATCATGAAGGCCACTGAGGCAACTAAACCTCTTCTCGTCGAGCTCCTTCGTAACCTCACCTTCGTCTCTTAGTACAGCGAGGGAAATGTGAGTACTAAAAATCTGCCATCTTGGGCTGAGTAGAATTGGAACTTCACCTCAAATCCACTCCTCGAATCTCAATTCCCCACTCCGTGCGGTATAAGGGAGATAGGGATTTGAACCGGATAGTAATCTTTGGAATACTCATCAATGGGATCGGCCATTTGCGTAGAGAAAGAGGAAGAAGACGGAGAAGTAGGAAAGATTCGTCTAAGATAAGTAGGAAAGATCAAGGGAGCGGGAGATGGTTTGTGAATATGGATGAATGAGTCCTTCGGTCTTAATACTTCTAACGGAGGGGTTGAGTCTGGGAAAAGACTAGTTTGAATGCTTTTCACCTTCCATTGATTCAAGGTAGGAAAGGAGCAAAGCAGACGAAAAGGAGGTTAGAAAAAGACTAATCAGTCTCAGAAGATAGGAATAAGTGAGTGCGCTACCTAACCCTGGAAGCTTTCCAAAATAGGTGGTCAGAAGGGAACCTTGTCTCATGGAAGGGTATTTAGTAGCATTCTCTGTGGAAGTTAACCTCATCGGCTGCTCGCCCCATAAAAGGTTTCCTCCCCAGTTGACAAGATTTTCCAGTCCAGAGGACTCAAGGATGGAATATGAAAGGATAGGTTGCCATTGGTCGAGTATAAAGATAGGAAAGGTCTTCTCATCACCCTATGAGAGAGTCAACTCCTTTAGAGCCTTGTTTATCGCTCAGATATGGTCGTCAAGGTCAAGGCTGATTTTAGAAAGGAGTCCTCCTACGAAGCCATCCCTATCTCTCTAATAGAGCGAGAAGGATTCCACCGTTCTCAAAACCCGATAAGTTGGTCGATTGATAGGTAAAGGAGCTCTCAATTGGTTATGAGCGGATGCCCAGTGGTCACCTCATGATGTATGCTACGACGTTTAACTGTATCAAGAAGAACCCTCACCTTCTTGGCCCCGGCTGCGTTAATGTCAACTACTTTCTATTTTGGAGGAGCGGAAACTTGAGATTTCTCCTTACGAATAAAGTCTCATAAAAGCAATTCCATACCTCTACTGAGAAGAAGATCGGCGAAGGGAAAGAGCTTTCAACCTTCTTTCGTTATAGGAATCCCTCCCAGTTTCCTAGGTTTCTGCTCGCGGATAAACACGAGACCAAAGTCAATTGGAACCAGTAGCGTAGGTCCGTTCCCTCATCAGTCGGAGATGAGGCATAACTGAAAGAGTCCGTCTCCGGATCGGAATCAGAGGCAGGGGTAGAGGAAGCCGTTGGTTGAGGCACAATTCTTTCTTCGGGTTACAACTTAAAGGATAATGTCCCAGTTTTTTCAGTAGCTGTGTCCGCTCTTGAATGAGTAAATGGTAATTATCACCTCCAGCAGGCCTCCTACAGAGTCTTCCTTCCTTTTTTTTTGGGTTCTAAAAGATAAGAATCAGTGAATATGGATAAATCAGTCCTTCGGATGCAACAACTATCTTCAAATTATATATTGAATTTCTCAAGATATCTCAATTTCTTTCTATCTTGTTTGTTGGGAATCTGAGAGTGAAATTTCTAGTTCATTCAAGATCTCTTCCTCATGGATCACTTTCCAAAAGAGCTAATTCAACAGATCAAGGTGTTTTTTCATTCTCAAGATCTTTCATTCTGGTTTTCATTGTCAGTTCATTCTCAGAATCCGTTCTTCTCACCCATCATGTTCTCGAAATCAGAGCGAACAAAGCGGGTCAACAGACGAAGTAGCTCAACAGCCAGAACAAGAGGGGGGAATAGGACAAAGCGATAAACGCAGCTCAAGAGTACGCTCGGTGCGCAGCAGCTCAAAGACCAGCTCCCAACCTTCACTCATTCTCTCTTTAGACACAGACGAAGCATAACAACTCGGGTCTTTCAATCGGGGAGAAGCATAACAAGCAAAAGTTGGGGAGGCAATCTCACTCTTTTTTGACTTATTCCACATCGGAGAAGTCTCAGTCTTTTTCTCATTCAAGGTTGGAGGTCTCACTGAAAAAAGGAAAGAAGTCAGTTGACGAAGATGAGTTGCGGGATCCCTTGCCTGAGAAAGACTGGATTGAGGGTCGGTGCGAAGCTAGCGAAGGGGTCATCTTTCCGTCTAAGCTGAAATCAGTCAATACCATTTCTCAAGCATGAGAGGTTGAATCCATCTCTTATTGGATCGATCGGGTAGTGGTAACTGGCCGACTGCTAAGAAAAGGACCAGAATCAGATCGAAGAAGAAAAGAAAGGAATCGGAATGAAAGAACTCGACTGGATCGGGGGAGTACCTTCTTCTTTCAAAGCACTTTCCACGGTAGTATGAAAGAAGTCAAAGACTGGATTGGCGGAATCAGATAGAGGTTAAAATCTTTCCCCTTCCGGAGTAGATATATTAATGTGTGTATTGGTCACAAACGGATCGACCAAGATAGATAGGACAGGTTTAAGGTTGGGATGAGAGTTGAGTCAACTTCTTGACTATAAACCCCATTTTCTCTTTCAAGAATCAAAGCCTAGTCACTCGACCAGGAGCGTACAACTCGAAAGAAAAACCAATCAGAACCAAAGATCCATACATGGTAAGGAAAAGGATTGTGGAGATCTTCTGAGTATTCCCAAATAGGCAGCGAGAATTAGGAGTGCTAGAAAGTAGCGAGAGAGTAGGAGCTATCCTGAGGAGAAAGGAGCGAAGGAGCCCCTGTTCATTGACTTCTTTCCCTCTCTTTTCTCAATCTCTATACTAGAAATAGAAACCGAGATAGGTTCTTAGTCCTCCTTTCATAGTTAGTGAGACCTAAAAATAAAGGGTCAAAGCTCTCAATAAGAAAGGTGGAGGATCTCGTAGTTAAGAGTCCTAAAAGAAAGCTTCAGATGAGTCAGAAATCCATATTCACCTTCAAGGTGCGAAGCAGCTCGACTAAGAAGGAGTCAATGAACAAAGGCTTGAGAAGCGACTTCACAGAAGCAAAGAATTTACGAAAGGAGTCCAAGATTCAAGCTGAATCAATGAACAAGGGTTGAGGGTGCGAAGCAGCTCGTCTAAGAAGGAGAGGGGCAAAGAATTTGTGAAGAAATCTACCATATTAACATCTCCTTGGCACTGGACCAAATAAGGAATTCCTTCTTATTTTTGGGGCAGAATAAGATAGTTGAGCTTGAGGGGCGTGAAGTAGCTCAAAGATGAAAGGACAGTCAGATCTCTTAATCTGAGTTTACTCTTTAAGAAGAGGTCTAAATAGGGGAATCGGAAAAGCAACATTGTATGCAGTTCAACGGGCTTTAACCCTGGGAAATAGGAAGCGAGTATTTGAATCTCAAGGAGATTGAAACCCCAGTGTGGGTGTTCAAAGGAAGGAGGCCTCCGAGTCACAAGTTCTAAAAGAAGAAGAACTTAGTACTCTCATCTTCACGACGAAAGAGGCTCAAAGGATGATCGAAGAAGGAGCAGTTGCGGAGGAGTTGGGTCTTTCTGTTTGCAGTGAATTCGATGTGTCCGATCTTCTTTCTTGGATCGGGATCAATGATCAGTTTCAAAAGTGGCTGTGTAACTGGAAGCGATACTGGCTGAGTTTCATTCATCAGATTGAGTAGGGGCAGAAGCAAGTCTAGATTGACCTAGTTAAAATTTTTTTTATGCCTTTTAGTTGGCCGAAGAAGGATAGGGTTAGTCTTTCATCAGAGTCTGGTTGGGATCAGGTCGGAGCTCTATTCTTAATTTCAGAAGAAAGGAGTGGGAATAGGCTCAAAGAATTTGAGGAAGGAAAGCCTATCAAAAGGACCATAAATAAGTCCTTCGTACGGGCTTTTTCAAGAACAGCTATGGGTGCTGCGGATTCCCCAGTTGGTTCACCGCGCCCTTTCCCGTGGGCCTTGAGAGAAGCCTTGATTTCACTCTAATTACCTATCGTCCATCAACAACGGCTAAAAGAACTCAAGTTGGAAGGGCACCTCGCCCTCCCGGGTAACTCCTTCCTTCCTCCCTGTGGATTAGTTCGACCTGCAGGTTTTGGGAGTGATTCAAGTGCAAATCGTATCTAAACCACCAGTCAAATCAGATTTTGGGGAATGTTCATCCTCAACATGAAATAAATGAATTCAGAAAGACACGCCTTGGGACGAAAGACGAAGAGCGAGGACGATGGAGTTTACTTACCGAAGAGTTCTTAGACCTGAACCTGAGACTTAGGAATTCATAGTTTCAGAGGAAGGAGAAGGAGTGAAAACGAATCAACTGTAAGGAGAGGGAGAGGAAAATAAGCAAATAAAGAAGTTATCAATTAGGTTATCTCATCACTTTTCTGATCTATCTTAAAGGAGTGAGGCAGGTAGAGGATAAGCTACTTCTCTTACCGGCTCAATGAACAAGGGCTACCTCTAGCTCCGCCACCAGACCTCTTAACGAGTGAGTTTTTCGTTTCTCGGTAAAGACCGGATGGTGCGTCCTCAACTCATCTGGAGCTTTCTTTTTTTCATTCCTTACTAAAAAGGGGAAAGAGTCGATCCAGTGGGGCGCGGGCTTGTCCTATACTTTCATCTGTCCTCCAGACAATATTAGTGGAATGAACTTCGTTGCACTCTTTTTTTTTAAGAATAAGGAAGGAGTTTCGCTTTCATTCAAATTCTTTGAACCTCTCCTTTTAGATGAATATGGATTAAATTAAGGGTCCGGACTAGCTTAGTGCCACTCAAAGCCGACTCATATCAAAATGTATGAATGATTCCACATTCACTTTTCTTGGACTGATTTATGGCGTAGAAGGCTTTTAGTGGTCTCATTGATAAGGACTGACTTCATGTGTTAAGCAAATTCTCAAAGATCCAACTTGTCCTAGAAAGTTGACGTTTTCTCGACTTTTTTCTTGCAAAATGTGAGAAAAAATCAGATTGATAAATTATATAAAAATAATAGACTGAAAAACAAGGCATTTGACTTGAAAATTCTTTAAACCTATGTCAAAACCTATCAAATTGTTCATTTTCGCTAAGAAAAAGAAGAAATTTTATATGTCAAAATCAGTCTTATCAAATCAGTGGAATGAAGATTTCGAAAGATCCTCTCCTTTGCAAATTCTTTGCGCCTTTACTTTTACTAGCATTTTCTGAGTTTGAGCTAAGAAAGAAGTCATCACCTACGATATGAGGGCAGGTATGAAAAGGGAAAAAGACGATGAAGAAAGTTTTAGATAACATATAAGGCTCAAAGAATATTGAGTCCTATGAAAATCAGTTCCATTCACAAGTCCCGTAACAAGAGAGCAAAATGAAGGAATGAACATTTGCACTTCGTCGTCTTGACCCTGATTCAACCCTTATTATCATCATTGACGCCTTCTTTGTTGAGCTGCTTCGCACCTTTCAGTCTTGCCTTCGTCTACTATAATCAGTTCCATTAACAAGTCCAGAGGACCATAGGAGGCTTAAAGAATGTTCGTCCTTTTTTCTAGGCAGTGTGATTTGGGTTTTCATTGTAGAGCAAGGTAGCCAGAGCCTGCCAGTTTTTCACTAAATAGGCATCAAAATATTTTCACTGCAGAAAAGTAGTGGGGACAACTAATCAGAATTGGGCCGCCATCCAATTCGTGACGTGGATGATCGACCGAATCCATTGCTGACTGAACCACGATCGATTAGGTTCAAGGGTTCTGCAAAGTTTCTTTCTTCTAGAGGAAGCGTGGTTATAGTAGTCAGAATTGGGCGGGCCAGCCATCTAATTCCTACTTCATGGAGAGATTCCTCTACAACTCTGGAAGAAAGATAACCGAAAGAGGAAGGGGAAGTAGTCCTAGTCTGATGAAAGAAGAAGTACTATTCACGGATCTCAACATCAATTAGAATAAATAGAGGCTACTCATCAAATTCATATCAAAGAAATTGAGTACTAGCACGTATGGCTATGGATGCTGTAAAGAGGCTTTCTGTAATTACTACTAAAATGGGACAACTGAAAAATGAGATGAGGCCATAGAGTGTTAAACCTCTTTTTGAGTAGCTCCGTAGGAGTTGATCCTGCCAGTAAAGAAGGCGCATTCGTGCTACCAGATAGCGTATCGGGGATTTAGAGGGAAGGAGCGAAGCGACTTTTGCCATTCTTAATCGCCTGAATCCCCCTAGAGAGGAATCCCACAGGGCGGTCGCCTATCTTCTTCTCCAAGAGAAGATTGATTGCCAGCCCCACATCTGACTCTTCATCCACTAGAATGAAAGGAGGATGAAGGAGCTCTAAGGCCTTTTGCTTTAGCTCTTTGGGGCGAGCCTCAAAAAGGTGAATTTGCCCTTCCACCCCCCTGATACTCTTTGGAAGAGATTAGCCGGCGAAAGGCCTTATTATATGGATTCCTCTTCACTCAACCTTTCTCTGAGGTTGAGCCCAACCGGGCGGATGATCCGTAGGAGGCTCGACGGGAAGCTGCTGCACAACCTCTGGCCCGACTATCTTAGTATAGGGTTTGGCCTCGACGGTTGCACGGGAGGACGAAGGCGAAAGAAAAAGAGAATGGACTGATTCGCCTTCCTTCCTAGCCTGAGCTTATCGTCGGATCTTGCATTAGATACATATAGAAAGCATTTTCTTTGACTCATGCCTTGGTGAAGAAACTTCTTTCTTTGAGTTTGAAGTCCTTACCTTGTAAAGGGCTTAAAGGAAACTTAAGAAAGATTTAGATAAAGGATAGGCTTAAATCTTTTTAGTAGGTTTGGAAGCCTCCTTTTAAGTCTTATTCCTTAGTTTCTTCTGGAGTTTTCTTGTCTTCATTTTCTTCCTCTCAAATTCGTCAATATTCTTTCGGCTATTTTTGGTCTCATTGATAAGGACATATTCATATTCCCCTTCTCTCTTTATTCAATGAGCTTTGATCCTTTTACATCTGAAATCCATATGAACTAAGACCATATTAATCTATGGAAAAACAAAGGTCCAGGTGACTAATATATATTCCAGAAGACTACTCGTCCTCCGTAGTTGAATCTAAGGATGCCTTACTGAGACAGATTCCCTTTTATTGTATTCTATAAAGACCCCTTTCTCCTCGACACCTCTCCCTTGCTTCTTAGTTTAGTGACTGATGAAAGATCTCATTCCTCTATCTGACGGCTAGTTCTAATCTAGTCTACTAGTGAATAGTGATAACTTGACCAGCTGCTTCGCTCTCCAACTCTGCTGCCTCAGCTGCTCCTCGAATGAAGCTTCCTATTTCGTTATACCCTCTTCTCTTCTCTCCAACTCTCAAGAGCTACTTTCTTCCTCTTCAAGTCTCGCAATATTTACACCGTTCATTTCCAGTGGAGCTCAATGAAATCTACCATATCTACAGAGCTGGAATGGGGCCCAAACCAAGTCTGACTCTTCCTCTTCGGCTTCTAACCTGCACCGATCGGTAAAGCTTTCTATTTATCTGACCTCTCAAACTAGGCAAAGCCTGCTTCATACCGATTTATGGTAGTTTAATTCCAGCAACTGAGATTGAATTCTTGGACTTCCTCTTGTCTCCACTTCTTCCTGCGATTCCAAAGTCTATCCTTTGATCTGCGATATTGGCCATTTCGGGCATATTCACTCGTTCTACTTTCATCCTATATATTAGCCAACCTCTGAATTCCATTCAAAATTCTTCCTTTCACTTTGATCCTATTAAACTGGGACTGAGACAGGGCATCGGGGAAGGAAAGCTGCTTCCACTCTATTCTGAATTAGGGCCAGTCCTCCTTTCCCTAGCGAGATCCTAGGCTTTCTCGGTCCGTGGTAGCTTAATTAGTTGCCGATGCCTCTGATTATGGTACGATTGGGGAGCTCCCTTCTGTTTGGGAGTTTCTTTCTTCTGCTTGAAGGTGGGAACTCTTCGTACCGCTACGTGGGTAAACTACTCGTCTGATGAATCAATCCGTAGTGAATCCACTCCTCGTCCTACTCGTTCTCAGAATTACGAAATATTAGCATCCTTAGCAGGCACAAGAACTTCAACCTCCACTTCACGGCAACATCGACTGCCTCCTCAACTGCTACGATGACGGAAAGGACACCTTCAAGAGGTGGGGTTCGCTTCCTCTCCAGGCGACCACTTTATATGCTTTCCTCTTGAGCGCCTCTCGATTGAATGAGATCACGTCAAATCTCTCTCCCTTCAGACTCCTCCTTCTAAACCTACTAATTAAAATTATTAAAGGAAGATCAAGTCAGAGGAAAGCGTAGCCTCCAAGTTTGAGTCATCCACAAATCTTAGTGGAATGAACAAGTCCATCAATGAACAAGGTTCAAAGAATTTGAGAGGAGTTGACTAGGCTTTTAGTGGTCTCATTGATAAGGACTGGATATAAACAAATCAAGAGGATCAAAGAATTTGAGAGATCCGAACCAGTCAAAATACAATATTCATCTGAGTAAAAAGAAGCAGATTTTATTTGGATAGGAATCTGTCTTCTTGAGACTTCTATGGAGGGATAGAAAGGGTAAAATAGGACGATGGCTCCATACTGGAAAGCGGATAGGTTAAAGAAGAGATCATCCTGGAATGTCTAAACTGAGTTAACAAATCGGGATAGGAGAAAGTTTGAGATCTTTCCGATCGATCTTCTTATCATTTGATATGCGCTCGACCGTCAGGGGTCTTTCTCTTCTTGAGTCAGAGTCATAGTTCATCTGAGTCAGAAGTATCCGTTGCGAAATAAGTCAGGGGTCGAGAACGAGAATCAAGGGAAAGCTATAGAACTCGACTAATTAAGCTACCATGAATCGGGTTGGTCGGGTCTCCTTATTCTTTTTGGTATTGATAGGCTCGCAAAATACTTTCTTTCTTTAAGCCCGAAGCTAAAAAGTTCATAACATCAAGAGGAAAAAAACACTATGAATCATGAATCTTATAAAACGAGTAAGCTGTCTCATAAGAAAAAGAAGATCATTCTCTTGAGAATAGTTCAAGAGCGAGACGTCTCTCCTTTCAGTGGAGACGTCCGAACGTCTTTCATTTTGAGCCCTCAGTCCTCTGAAATCTACCATATTAACCTCTCATTGGCACACGTAGCAGTAGAAAAGCCAAGTCTTCAGTGGGGAGTCAGTGCTCTATCAAGGGCTAGTTCGAAATGAAAGACGTTCGAACAGGACGAAGGAGTTTACATCGATCGATATTCTCGATCAAAGGAGTGGAAGAAGTTGATGGTCAATCTTTCTCTTTTTTAAGGTCTGAGATCGAATCGTGAATGAATGAGTGAGGTCATGTCTTTTGACTCGGTATCCTTGGATTGTATCCATCCCTCTTCTTTCTACCGTGAAACCTCCAATTTCTAACCTCTTTCTAAACTCTGTCAACTACAAAAGTGAGAGCAACTGGAACTAAAGCGGAAAGGGAAAGAACCAAGGATTGCTATCATGGGCGCATCTTTCCTGTCAACTTCCTGAACATAGAGTTCATTCCTCATCCAAAAGGTTGAGCAAGTCAATTCCTCTTCCCTATCGGTTTATCATTTCTTCCTCAACCACAACCACCACGGGTGTCTGACCCTAGTTTGAGTCAATGGGGGGTTCATTCCTTTATCGAATCCTCTATCCTATTTCTTGGAAGGTTAAAGCATTTGGCAGGGAAATGCACTACGCGCTTTGAGAAAGACCTAAACCCTTTCTTATGGCGGTATTTGACTGGGAAGGGTTGAAGGTGGAATCCCTTGAAAAGAGATCAATGACTAATTAAGCTACCACGGACCGGGACTGGGAACCTACTAACAAGAAAAGAAAGCTTCTCTCAACTCCTACGGAGCCTAGGCTTTCGTAGTTTATTTTGTCTTGTCTTCTTTCTTCTTTCTCTTCTTGAACTTCTTCTTTCTTTTCCGAACGAATATGAGATTCCAACTTTAGGAAAGTGGTCCAACAGTTTAACCCTTATTAACCTGCCTCTTTAGCCGGGCCCGTAGGTAATTGCTTTGCTTTCTTTGTTCTTCCTCAGATGAGTAAACTCGAAACAGATTCGTCTCAAGGCTATGCACTATGTGTCCAAGCTTACGATTTCTTCGATTAAACCGCCTCAATGGATCTGGCTTCGTAACTCAGAGCCACCTTGTTCGTCTGCTTGTTGGCGAGAAACTGTGTACTTGTTAAGACTGAGTTTGGAGAATGTGAATGAATAACTCACTTAATGAGTGAATGAATGATAAGGGGCTTCTTTCAACTATTACGTATTCTACCGCCTCATCTACAAGACCGAATGATCTCACATTCTCTTCAGGAAGAACTCAAAGAAGAAGAACTCAGACTGGCACTACCTCTGGGAGAACTACCCCGTATGTAGCCCTTTTTCTCAAGGTGAGGATTGAAGTGTCCCCACGGAGTGGTCCCAAGCTTAGCTCTGAAAGGCATGAAGATATAGCGCCTTATCTTCTGAAATCCGAGCCTCGTCCCTCACGTAGCGGTAGTTCCACCCGTGTTTGGAGCAAGTCAGATAAGGCTTTCTCTTCTTTCAGTCGAGCCCTTGTTTATTTCTTTTTGTTCTTGAAGGAATGCTTCTTCTATTCTTTTCTTCTTTCTTTTCTATTATGATCAAGGAGAGGTTCAGTGGATAGTCAGTAGGATGAAAGCCATATCACAACCCAATCCGGGTATACAAATTCTTTGCACCTTCACCAGAAACACAAGTAAGAAGGAAGGGGAACTACTATTGAAGTCGCTACGCTCTAAGGGGAACTACCTTTTCGGGACGCTCCAAGGGGAACAACCTTTTCGGGGTAGCTCTATCTTTCCAAGCAGTAGATTCAGTCGCTACGCTCCAACCAGCGAGGGAAGGTTTGCTTTTATCATATATTGATTGATGAAAACAAAATGGTGTATGCCCGAAACCGAAAGATCGCGACTAGGGACATCATTGTAAACGGGCATCAATCGGTAGACTGTTTTTAAAGCCCAGAGATCGAGGTTATCAGATCGCTAGACTGAGTCTGCTCGAGCTGCCGTTTTCGTAGCAGAAGTTCTTTCTTTTCTGAAAAGCTTATATAGTATATTCACTTATATATATATATATATATATAATAGATAATGATCTTCTCTATCTCGAAGGAGAGAAGTAGAAGGATTCCAAGCGTCAAGACTGATTCGACGGACGCGCCCGCACATGACCTATTGGCTTTTTCTTTACTCAAAGATAAGACCTGCTTGGCCGGCCTAGAAGAATTCTCTTTCATAAGAGTTTTCGAGTATTGAAGAGAATGGCTATGACGCTAAGCCGAGTTGATGACGAGCTAGACCACTGCCCTCAGGTTGTGGAATGCAGTATCCTTGTACTCAGGTCGTGGTCTAAGCTCTGCCGTCCAAACCGTCTACCCTGGTTTGCATCCAAGAACAATTTGGCATTGAGTGGAGTCTTTCAGAGACGAATTGGTGGGACATTATATCATGTTAATGCTTATGTTCAGCCTGATGTTCATCCTTAGCTTGCCTTTGTGAGAGAGATTGATGACTCCCCCTGCGTACGGATGAGGCGCATCTAATAAAGGTGCCCTTTTCTCCCGCCTCAATGAACAAGGGGTGGTGGAGTGCTTCTACTGAATATGTGGATCACTGACATAATCTTCTCATGAACGTCCAATTACACCAAAGAAAAGAAAAGAATGATCGAAAAAAGAAAATCACTAGATGAATTTACGAAGGACTCTCTTCACTAACAAGAAAAAAAAAGCTTTTATCAAAAGCAAGGCTAAATAGGAGCAAAGAACTAGCAAAGGAGAGGCGATTGAAAGGAGAGCGAGGCCTAAAGAATTTGTGGAATGAAAGCGAAAGGACTTATCCTTCAAATTCAATTCAAAGGAGTGCAAATGTTCTTTTCTTCATTTTGATCCACAGGTTCATATGGATTTCAGACGACTGAGGATGGACTTCGAACCACTCAAACTTCTACCTCAATGAACAAGGGCTTGCTCGCTAGGCTGAATTCCTTTTGGTAGGTTCCTTGCCTTCCCTCTGGAGGATAGACTTTCTTTCTCCCCAAGCTGACTACGTGAAAGACGGAGCGGCATCTCAAATTCTTTGAGCTTTTTTCTTGAACCTTCCAGTGATAATAATCTTTTTGTTAGATTCAAGCCTATCTTATGAATTGATGAAATTTCATTCGCCATAAAGATAGGGGGCTTTAGTAGGTTCTGAGTAGTCTTGTTTGAAAATATCCTCTTATTCTACTATTAGAAGAAAGCCTATCTTCCTTTACCACTAAATCCTGAAGTTTCTTTATGGACAAGAACATCTCTCAGTGTGTAGATGAGGTATTCTCAATAGCGGTAGCTTGCAAGAAGAGGGATGAAGTAAGTTGACCTACTACAGAGGAATAATTAGCTCTTTCAGAAGAAGGAAGTGTTCGAAAGTTTAGGTAGAGTCTGCTTGAGGTTAGACAACATCCACTGCTCATGCTTTAGGGACTGATTGATGAGATGGAGGTCAGAGCTAGTTTGCAGAACCTAATACAGTAGATAAGAGCTACTTTCTGACCCTGCTAAAAGGGTGGGTGGAGGTCAAGACACCGTTAATCTATTGAAGTGACCTTTTTCTCGTATGTGGAGTGACTTGTGAAAGAGTTATGCTTCCAACGGATCGAGTCGAGATTGATGAATTTGCTTCTTCAACAGTTATAGTGGTAGCTTGACTCAAGATCTAACTTCTTTCCTTTGATAATAGTTATCGATCGCTTTATTTAGCTCGAGCCTATTTCTACTTTCATCCCCCATTTGTTAGGAGTTTCAAGACCGAAGGACTTGTTAATTCCACTAATAGATAGTCGGACCTTCAGTTTGAGTTCCATGGATGAGACATTCAAAGGCAAACTTTTAGTCGCTTCTCAAATTCTTTGAGCGTCTCATTGATAAGGACATACGAACTTCTTTAGGCTTTCTTCCTTTTTTTTTAGTGGCTGATCTTCCTGTAAGAAGATAAGATGAGTGATTTAACTCCTTATGGAGCATCTTTCTCTCAATATTAGGAAAGTAGCTTAATACCTACCTAGCAACCTATCCTTCTCATACGAACTGGAACTCTGATGAATGATCTTATGCTGCCAACTTAGTCAAAGGAAAGGAATGAAAGAGAAAGATAGCGCTTGTAGGCTCAATTAAGAAGCTTGAGGCTGGTTCTTCCCTCGTGAACTAAGTATATGATAGCCTTTCCAGGATAGACTACTTCTACTTACTCAAGCCTATTAGCTTCTGAAACTGACTCAGACTCAACCGCTACGTGGGCTCCAAGGGTTCAACAAGAGCTCCTCCTGCCATGAAGTTTCATTCTCTCTTTTTGTATTCCGATCTGTTGATTTATGGATGTTCATTGATTGCCCGTAGGCTTTGTTTCTGACGCTCCTTTATCCTCTCCTCGAGCTCCTTCTCTTCTTTCTTCGGCAAGGGATCAGTGACTCAGTCTCTTGAAGTTCAGTTACCTTTGTGGACTTCTATAGTTACGGGATAACGAGGTTGTGGAAGTCTTCAGTTCTGCTTCCTCGTAGACTAGGTCGAATGACTACGCTCCAAAACCTACTCAATCTGCTTTCCTCTTGAGCGCCCTACTTAAGAGTTCTTCCTAGAGGCTAGTCTTACTCTCATGAAGTTACCTCCCCAACTCTCCTAACTCAGCAGAAAGAACGAAAGAAGCCTACTCAGACTCAAGATCTTAGCCTTTCTGCTTCAGCAGCAAGGGGACCCTAAAGACCTTCTCTATATTGGTCAAGCTCTTCCATTCCTAACCCTATGATCTGCTTTAGACCGAGTAAACTAGGAAAAGATCTCATGAAAGATCCCTTTTCTAAATTCGTGGAAGAAGATCGAAATACGAAGAAGACATGTGAAAGAGAAAGAGCTAAGCCACGGACTCAAGGTCTTAGCCTTTCTGCCTACCTTTCTTGAAGCTCTTTCGGAAAATGATTCTTTTATGTTTTTGTTGAAGTAGCCTGATTTTTGCGTAATGATCAATCTTGCTTAGTTGGTCAGTAGATCGATCGTATCGTTAGATCGTCAAGATTGCCTGCTTTCACTATTGATTGACTCCAAAACTGCTTTCACTTCCGCAAGTTCTGCCACAGCGAGAGCCACTTCCTCTGATTCATGCCACCACGAGGAGAGCTTACTTCATTTTGCCAACTAGGTACCCTCGTTCCTTGGAAGGGGAGTGGGATGAATAGGGTTCTCGTTCGAGACCATAGGCTTGACTTCCAAGAATTTTCGCAAAAAAGCCTTTCCCCTATGACTGCTGTCGATGAATGCCTCTTTTTTGATTTACCTCCTTTAGGAGACTCCCAGAAAGAAGAAAGCCTATCCTTAAAAGAAAGTTCAGTCAGTTTAAGTGGACATTATATCTCAAGAAAAATAATGAAATTTCGAGTTTTTAGTGGTCTCATTGATAAGGACTGGATATAAACAAGTCAAGAGGTGGAGTAGGGGCAAAAAATTTGCGAAGGAAAGAGGCTTAAAGCAAATGAAAGACGTTCAGACTCACTTCAATTAGTAGAAGTTCTATTACAAGAAGGAGCTCGAGCCGGAGAGGTTAGAAGCTACTTGACCGCAGGGACGAATACGACTTATTGGCCTGAAAAGGTCAGAGATAGCTCAAACGTCGAATCCCTGAAGAATTGCTGTCGATTGAAGTTGATCGGATAGGGAAGTGGAGTCCGTATACTTAGTTGTTCCAGCATCCGTTTTGGTTCTTATGGCTGGAGAAGCTTTCGTTGAATCAGTAAGCTCGGATCGTAACATCGCCTGTCTTTTTTCTTTCGTGACTGGGCTTTCTACGAAATGAATGTGTTAAGGAAAGAATGAAACAAGAAAAGAGAGAAAACAGAAATGAAAAATCAAATTCAAGGTTTTGATGATTTATTTTACTATTACTTTGAAGAGAAGAAGACCTACTAAGAAGAGACAAAGAAGAAAGACAACTCCTTCTACGCGAAAAGGCTCCGTAAGGAGTTGATGGACGTATGCGAAGCCAAGCTTCATTGGTTTATATAAGAGAAAAATAAAGGACTTCGTAGAACTTAGCGGGAGCGGAAAGAGGACGAAGGACGTATGCGAAGCTCCGCTTGACCTAAAGCAAGGAATAAGACTACTCTGTAGGAGTGGGGGAGTGGGGGAGCGCAAATCGATCCGTAGGAGTCCTTTTGACTCGTTCATTCCTTGCCGTAGGTCTCTTATATATAGTCGCTTCTTCTTCTCTTCCTTGTTCATTGACTTCTTTGTAATAGTCTTCATCATCATAAACACCGAAGGACGGCTCATAAGTAGCTTTGGCGACGAATAGGTTCTTTCCTCTTCTGACTCCCTAGAGGGATCGAGGAAGATAGGCAGAGAGGCACTAATACTGGCTCGATATCGGCTTTCCCTTTTCCTTCTTTATCCAGGAAATAGCCCAACACCTTTTTTAACTGTCTTCGTATCTCTATCGGAGGGAGAAGACTTGGATGCCTGGCTTGAGATTTGGCTTTTGAGATTTCCTTTTGGTATGGTTCCTTCCGCGGAGTTGTTCGGTTTTCGGCTTTAGCAGGGAGAAAAGCTCATATTTAGGGAGGTTCCCTCTATGTATGGTTCTTTCCTCTTCTGACTCCCTAGTGGCGAAAGCAAAGCGTTCATTCCATATTCTTTCTATTCCGAGAAAAATGGAAATGAGAAATTAGCATGTATTTTCAAATGCGAAATCCTCTTCCAAAAGAATACTCAAACTTGATGAATAAATGGAAGAACTGAGCAGCTCTCTCCTTCACTCATTTGGAAAAAAAAGCTATCCACGGTCTTTCCTTGCAACCATTCTTCTAATATAAGAGAGAGGTGCGGGAGTACGACTGCGGTTACTATGTAGAGATGGGTCAAAGAATCTCTTTCTGCCAGGATCAGTGGTGAGGTATTTACTACCTCTTCTGTTTGGATGATCTTATTCACTTTCTGGCCTGTCTCAGCCGGGACTTGCTAGAGTAGACTCTCTCTACTTAATTAAGACTTGAATTTGACTAAGTTCAGTCTTCCATGAGGGAAAGGGAAAAGGCTGAGAAAAAGGTTTCCTGGCTTGCTTTAGTTGGTGAATCTATGCCCTTCGACTTCCAAAATGTTAGAGTAGGAATCGGCTGTGCTATAATCCGCTGACAGCGTAGTAACTCTGAATCCTATCTTCCCTTGACGAGTCGCTGAATCTTCTGGTTCAAGATAGTCCATTCTCACTCAGGCTTTGGGAATCCTCTGTGATATCCTAATTCTCCTCTCTAGCTTAAGAGACTGAAGCAGATTCAGCCAGCACTTACCTTTAGGTGCTGTAGTATTTGATGTAGTGGAAGTAGAATCCCTGACCGGTGCCAGAACCTGCAGTGGTACCCTGAATTGAATCAGTCTGAATCTCAATTAACAAAAAAAGGTGTTCGCCCCCCACGTAGCGGTCGCCAAAAGGAGACGATAGTTTTGCCTTTCGGTCGGCTAGTTGTGTAGGGCGACCTACCAGGCCGAGTCAGAAAGGCTTTGATGACTCAAGGTGAATCCCACGGAGCAGGAAAGGAGAGTGAGGGGAAAAGGGGGAGCCCTCGACCCGATCATCCTATTCGCTCCAACAAACAGGCATGGTTCTGTAGTCAAAGCTACTTCGTCACTTTCGTGTACCCATCAGACGACAGCCCTTTCGGGGGTTCCTTAGGGACCGATTCACTTTGTGTAGATTGACTGAACGCGGAAAGTCTGCCACTGGCAGGCGATCGTGTTTTTCACAGGATTTCTCGTTACTCATGTCAGCATTCTCACTTTTGATATCTCCAGGTCTTGTCACCAAAAACCTTCCCCGATTGATAGAACGTCCCGCTACTGACACTTGAAAAAGTTGCTTTCAAGGTCTCATCGCTTCGGTGATTCACTTGAGCCTTGAGACATTTTTGGTGCCTTGGAACTAGACCAGTGAGCTATTACGCTTTATTTAAAGGATGGCTGCTTCCAAGCCCACCTCCTGGTTGACATCGCTCGAGAACTTCCTTTTCCACTAAGTGATTGCTTAGGGACCTTTGCGTACGATCTGGGCTGTTTCCCTCTGGACTTTGGATCTTAGCACCCCAAAAGTCTGTTTGTACAAACGATCTAGGCCTATATTCGGAATTTTTCTGGGGTTGGTAAGGCGAAAATGGGGCCACCCTAGCTTATTGAGTGCTCTACCTCGGGCCATCGACATCATACACTCTACTGAAATAGATTTCACAGGAAACCAACTATATCCGATCTTGGTTGGCCTTTCACCCCTAGCCACAAGTCATCCATGTATTTTGCCACATACGTGGGTTCGATCCACCAAGGGCTGTTAGAGCTCTCTTCAACCTGCTCATGGCTAGAACGATCGGTTTCGGGTCAAATAGGAAGAACGAGAATCTTCCACCTCTGAGAAGTGCCTACACCTAATGGCTTAAGCTGTAGTTCCCATTTTCTCACTGACCCGTCAAGCAAAAGGTACCGTTAGAGTGAGATAGCTTGACTAAGAGAATCTCAAGTCAAGGCTTGCCGCTCCTTCGACTGATTGAAAGCATCAGATCTCAGGTTCTTTATTGCACTCCCTAAATAGGGTTCTTTTCACCTTTCCCTCACGGTACTTGTACGCTATCAGTCATTGAGGAATAATTAGGCTTAGAGGGTGGTCCCCCTTTCTCACGTAAAAGTGATTAGAATTGGAACATGCCGTGTTTAACTGGAAAGGATCGAACCATTGAAACGAATCTATAGGGCTATCACCTTATTTGGCCAAACCTTCCAACCTTTTCACAACTCAAATTCTTTGACCCTTGACCTCGTATGAAAGGTCAAGCGGCTTGCTGGTTTTTCCATCATCCAATCCACAACAAATCGAATGAAACCTGGCGAAAAAGAAAAAGAAGTTCACGTTCACACTTTGCTGAGGAACTCGCTCGACCCCACAGAGCGGTTCGAAGAAGATCGACTTCAGTCAATGAACAAAGCCTCGTCTTTCTTTTTCTAAAAACCCCTAATCCACTCTCGCTTGCTGCTACTAACGGGGTCTCAGTTGATTTCCCTTCCTTTAGCTACTAAGATGTTTCAGTTCGCTAAGTTTGAAAAGTTCAAAGAGCGCAGACTAGCCACGGAGCTTGGATACGGTTTCCCGATCGTAGATCCATGGATCACAGACGAGATCTCCCCATGGCCTTTCGCCTCTGAAAGCGTCCTTCTTCTTAATCTCTGGGCATCCATCCAATGCATTCTTTTCTATACAGTAGGCTAGACTAAAAAAACACGAAGAAAATTCACTTGATGAGAAAAGAAAGCACTATGCCTCTGAAGGTGCGAAGCGGAGGGACTCAAATCAAACTATTGCGGACTTGTCTTCTTCTTATAGGCTTTCCCCTGTATATGTGTTGTTAATAAAAGCAAGCAGAATGAGCCCGCTAAACCTAGAGAATGAAAGAAGAAACTATCAAATTCTTTGTCGTAGGTACCACTTCCATATTACTAGATTCGGAAGACGATTCCATATCGTCTGATTGTCTTCTTGGCTAGAAGCTTTACCAGTTGGCTTTCAGAGTCCTTCGGTCTTCAGAGTCCTAACTACGACTCCTTCTAAGGCTTTTAGTGGACAATCGGAGGCAAGGGGCAAAGCCAAGCGACTTTAGAGGAGCACAAATGGACGAAAGACCGGACCTCTAAAAAACAGAAAGCCATGTGGAAATTCTTTGAGTTATGTGAAGAAATTAGTTCTTTATTTATGAAGTTAGTTTCTTAATATTAATAATGAGATCAGCTTCTTCTTAGCATAATTCGGTAGGACGAATCGAAATGAGGAGATGTCATGAAATCAGAGGGCAAATGAAAAGAAAGAGGCAAACTAAGAAATGAGAAGTTGAATTATAGTGCGTACGATCACTTGAATCAGACTTTATCCGGAAGTAGTTCCATGAGAAGCTAGGGATCCCACTGGTGGCACTGAAATCGTCTCCTCGATCAAGAAGTTATTAGTCTCAAAGGAATAGGAAGTAATAGCTCGATGTTCAAGGGCACATACTGAGTTTACGAAGAAGATGAGAAAGGGTCAATCTTGCGCAAAGTTGTAGAACGAGAGAGAAAGAGACAAGTGGCAGCTTTTGTTGCTGTGGAAGTTGCTATTTTTGCTCTTTCTTCAGTGGTTGAAGGAGAGGTTCTAGCTTTTCTTGTTCCGGTTGAATAAGTGGTAGTGGACATTGGCAATTGAGGCTGCTATCTCTCTTGCCCAAGCAAGGCAAATATCAAGGCTTAAAACAAGAAATCTTGGGATTGTAATGTCCCTGTTGGTTAGTCTTTAATACTGTGATTTGACTATTTCATGATTCCATGTTCTTTAAGAAAGAAAGGTCAAACTCCGAAGTCAAAAAATTAGTCGTAGCCGACAATAAGGAAGAACAGACTCAAAAGTCAGATAAGACTTAAGGCGCGAAGCGACAACCTACTAAACCTACGACAGAACTGGAGGTAAGGGGCGAAAAGAAGATACCGTAAGTCAGACTATTACAAAGAAGAAGAAGACGATAAGACGATAAGACGATCAAATGATATGGAATCCTCTTCCGAATCGTCTTTAAAATCTCATATTACATTGTACCTTGCCATAGGTTGTTCTGACTTTTAGTATTAGTAGGTAAGACGATAAGACGATAAGACCACCAGAGGCAAGGAATCCTTGAGTCCTCCGGTCTTCAGACTCTTAACGGAGGGAGATTTGTCTTTCAAATCTAGTAATAAAACATCCTTTCATTCTCAATTTCACTCATTCACGAGAAAAGCATGAAATCTTTGATGAAGAATTTCTCAATCCTCAATGGTTGGAAATTGGTTGATGAATCAGTCTTTTGAAGTGATTAGAAACTCTTTGACTAGGGAGTGAGTCACTTTTCGCCTATGCTAGCACCAAAAAAAGAAGAAAAATCAGACAAGAAAGAAAGATTATCTTTATAACGAGAGAGTTGAGAAAAGAGCCAAAAGAGGTCATTTTAAGCCTTTTTCCCGAGTTTCCGCCAAGTGATAATCTACCCTCCGATTCATCTTTCTTTACTTAACATAGGTTGGTTTTTTGCAAGACGATTAGACGAGAAGACGAGATTTCATGCTCTGAATCGTCTTCCTTCTGGCATTCACTTCTTTTTCTTTTGGGGAATCTTCCCCCTTATCCGACTTTCTTGGAAAGATCCCTTGAACTGTGACTGGGTTGTGCCTTTGATTATGAGTACTTTATCTAAGATTTCTCGATCTGAGTAGATTGTAGATCGGATCGTATCGGCTTTGCCTTTGATTTTCCTTCTTTATTCGGGGAATCCTCCCCCTTGACTTTATCTGGTAAATTCCCCTTGACTGACTTAGGGGCCGAGAGGTACTAGCTCGGTATCGTCATTCCCTTCTTCGAGATTGGAGATCGGTATCGGCTTTGCCTTTGATTTTTCTTCTTTATTTGGTAAATTGTCATTGACTTAGGGACCGAGAGGCCGAGAGTCATGCCCTTCTTTATCCTGTGGCGAATCCTCCCCCTCTTCTATTTATCATCCAAAAAATTCCCCTTTTCCTAGGGGCCGATAGGCCTCGACTCTTTATCCTGTGGGGAAACCTTCCCCTTACCTTTTTCTTCTAGGGAATTCCCCTTTACCTAGGGGCCTTTTGGCCTTCTTCCCTTCTTTTTCCTCTTGAGAAACCTTCCCCTTTAAGTAGTTCCCTTCTTTTTCCTCTGGGAATCCTCCCCTTTCAATTAAGGAAGTTGCCAATAGGCCTCGACTCCTTCCCTTCTTTCTCCTATGGAGGAATCCTCTCCCTTGACTTTATCTGGCTTTCTCTTTTGTCTTCCTTCCGGCCAACGGCCTTTACCTTAGTTTGTGGTAGATCCGAGGAGATCGTAGATCAGATTGATATCCGCTTGGGCTTTTGTCTTCCCCCTTATCTTTATGCTATGGGGAAACCTTCCCCTTTAAGTAGTTCCCTTTGGTATCCTGTGTGGAGAATGTTCCTCTTTAAATCAAGGAAGTTTTCGATAGGCACTGAAGGAATGTCAAGGCTGATAGGCAGTGAGCTTTCCCTTTTTCCCTGGATCCGAGGAGCTGGGGGGAATCTTCCCAAAGGTCGAGAGGCCTTGAGTGGGCTTTCCCTTATTCGAGATCGGAGATCGGATAGGGACCTCCTTTAACTAAAGGTCGATAGGCCGAGAGGGACCAAACCTATTCCTTAGCCTTAACTAAAGGCCACTAAAGCCAAGAAATTCAAAAACAAAAAGGAGAGGCGTAAAGAATTTGCGAAGAGAGAGGGATCAACAAGTTATTTCAAAGAGTTTTTCTCGCCACTTTCTCCTATCTATCTTCAATTCGTGGATGTACATGTATCTATCAAATGAATTGAGTTAAGATGTTTTCATTGATCGGATCCCTCCCGTCCAATTAAGCTAGGGAGGACCAAAGATCATTGATAAGGAAAGATATTAACCTGTGCATCTTTGCGTTAATGAGCTGATTTTCTTTTATAGGGAATTCTTTAAGTGCATCTTCGGTTAATGAGCTCTCTTTTCTTGACTTTCTTCTCCCTACGAAGTCAACTCTTACCGAAATGAATGGGTGAGGACTACAAGATCCCTGCCTTTGTTTTGTTGCCTTGAAAGACGCTTCTTTCATTCTCGTTAGTAAGCACTTTCTCCTGTCTTTCTTAGGGCAATATTCTTTGCGCCTCTCCTCGAACTAGAATGGAATGACTTGCATATAAAAAGAAAGTCTCAGTCATTTAAGGAGCGGTCTTAATACTAAAAAACAAAGGTCCAGGTGACTATTCATCATATTTTTGAAAGTCCGAACGTCTTTCATTTAGCAGTCGAGACCTCTGTCGCACCAAAAATTCAGATAGAGGCTTGAGTGATAAGGAAAGGAGATTATTGATAAAGAGAGGAGTAGTCCGAAGGACTAATTCAATTCCAAAAGTTGTTGCTTTCCATTCATTCCATTAAAGAAAAGATGAAACTTAAAGAGAAGGAGAGGAGTCAATGAACAAGGGCGAATACTCGTGCAAGCGCAAGTGCAGATTTCTTATTATCTGACTTTCATCCTGAAATAAAAGGAAGACTTCTGCGACAAGCTCCCCAACCATAAGGACAAAGCATCGACGGGAAGGATAAGCTCGAAAAGGGACCAAGGCAGACACAAGATACAAGGTTCGAGTCGGCTTCATCCTTGAGGAGGAACCCATAAGTAGGTAGGAAGAAAGGGAAAAGGCTGTTTAGGATAGAAACAACTCGACTAAGAAGGTGAGGCAGACAAAGGCTGCTGTCCTTAATTCAGCTGGCCTTGTCTCTTAATCAACCTACTACAACAAGGTGTGAAGCGACTGACAAGCCGCAAAGAATTTGCAAAGCGGAAGATTGAGTTTACGAGCGAGATAGAAGAAAGAAAGAGAGGCAAGAACTTGGAGTCAGATAATCAGCTAAGGGTCGAAAAATGGATCCTTCCCAACTTTTTCCGCGGCTTAGGACCTTGTATCATAGTTCCTTTGCACGTGGAATACAGAGTAAAATCGAGTCACAAATGGGACATGTACATCTCTCAGTCAGCATTTGCCTTATTTCTCATAATATGAAAGATCTCATACACAAGATACATAATATCTAAGAGCCTTCCGAGATCTGATCTTGCTAACCGCACACCCTTCCTTTCTGGTACTTAGTAAAGAGGAGTCACGATACCTAGTTGACTTGGGTCAGGGCGCTCAATTGGAAACCTTCTTTCCTGATTTAGAGAGGAGTGAAGCAAGCAGCTCGATTAAATGAAAGACGTTTGGACTTAGGCAGCTTAATAGGGATGGGAATACCAGTCTGTCTCGGCAGCAAGGGAAATCAAGTCTTAAGGATCAGAAAGATATATTTCAAGTGTGCAGTTCGGACCCTCTCCCCTTATCTGTGGAATAGGAAAGGGAAGAGAAAGCATAGGTTATCAGCGTGCAGTGAGAAAAGGAGCTCAATCTCTTTTTTCCAGCTCTGAACTCAATACTCTCTTTCCTTTCGGAATAGAAAGTTGAAAAAGGATTGAGACGTGCAGTTCAACCCCCAGAGGTTTTTGTAGTTTTACCCTCCCCTTTCCTCTAGAGGCCGAGGAAAGCTAGAAAATTGGGGGAATACACTGAAAGTGAGAGAGTAAATCAGCCCCAGTTGAGAACTTCATCACCTACAACGGCAAAGGCTCAAAGAATTCGAGACGCATTTCTAAGAAAATCAGAGAAAATGAGTCAAGAAGACCACATAAGGTTCATATGGATTTCTGAGTCCAAAGGTCTCGAAATGAAAGACATTCGGATGTTATGAAATAACTCGACTGAAAGGAGAGGTTCAAAGTTCATTGAATAAAGACTTATTCTTCCAATGTGAAGGAGTGCAACTAAGGCTCAAAGAATTTGAGCTCTTTTAATTCACTTTCTTTATTGAGGGATTTGACCCCCTCTTCTTTATTCTCCACTAAAAAAAGTTCGACGGAGGGATAGAAGTAGCTCGACCATAGGAAGAGGGATGTAAGACCACTCAAACTTCTGTCCCCACTCCTAGGTATTGAGTAAAGGACTTCGGATGGAGAAGAAAGGGGAAATTCAGCCCACTCTGTGGGTCTTCCTGTCCCAGTGTAGGATGCATAAGTGGTTGCTGGTTGAGGACAAGCAATGGTGAAAATCCTTCTTTCCGCTTGTAATATCTCGAGGCAAAGAAAATCAATCTTTGAACGTTGAAAACATGTAATGAAACGGTAGACTTTAGTGGGGAATGCAATTCAGTCAATAATCAGGTAAAGAGAAAGATCTCAAACAGACGTCATGACTATTAGGATCCGAAGCTAAAGGGCTACCTTGAAACCAAAAGGGAGAATGAAAGAGGCAGGTGTGGACAAATAGCGTGGGTGTCGTTTCTGCCATCCTTACTCTTGTTGTTCCCTGTTGGAGTCCTTTCTTTTGAAGCCATTTATACGATTAATGAGTAAGATAGTCAACTTGTTCTAGTCCCAGTGCCGGCAGAGGGAGAGAGGCCCCAGCAAGAGGAAGAAGATCAATTCTGGAATTGAAGTTGTGGCACTGAACTTGAAAAGAGAAGTTGGAGAAGTCGGAACCTTTAAAGCTCGAGACTCAGTTCTCCCTTCTTTCTGGTTGGCAGCTAGATCTTTGCGGAAAGGGAACTAAGATTAGGAGGCCTATAAAAAAGAGAGCATTGATTTATGGAATTTCATCCTTCCCTTGTCTGTTTACGAAGCAAGCGTTGGGGAAAGCCCCTAATAGGGGTGGTTCGCTTTCCTCAGTCTCTCTTGAAGTTGGAAGATAGACCAGATCACCTTCTTTACCGCGTAATGGGGAATTAACCTGAGACCGATAGCGCTAGGGTGCGCAGTGCGAGATTTGACTTGTCGGACCCTTGAAAGCATGAAATCAAATAACCGCTTGCACTCCCTCTCGTCTTCTTCCTTTTATTTAAGTAGGTTCAAGATAAGAAAAATGAATATGGTAGATTGAATAATTAAGCTACTGAGGTCCAAAGAATTTGAGAGGAGTTGAGGGTCCGGAGGACTCATGAAATTCCACTAACCTAGCTACGTAAGACGAGTCAGAAATCCATATTCACCTAAAAAGATCAAAGCTCATTGAATGAGATCAAAAGCTCTAGATGAGGGATCAGAACCCAACTCAAGAAACCTATCCAGATCCACTAACAAGAAAAAAATAGCTTTTATCATCAGAAAAGTAAGGCTCCGTAGGAGCAAAGAATTAGCAAAGGAGAGGCTCGAAATTAAAGACTTTCGGACAGACGCAAAGAATTTGTGAGCGAATTTGAGATGAAAAAATGTTCGTTGAGTTGAATCTCATTACCAATTCAATGTGAACCTACTATTTGGTCTATCTTCCATAAATCAGTCCCGCAACAAGGTAAGTCTAGTGGAAGGAAAGCCTAGCCTTCTACTTAAAGCGTAGTAGGACCTTTGAGGTATGTCGGAGACGAGATTACCCCATTTGACTGTATACGTCTCCACAACCAAGTCTGAAATCAAAACTCTCATTCCTTTTCGATACGAGCCAAGGATCCTGCTGTAATACGACTGTACATGTCTTTGTTTTCAGTGTCCAAGTTGCGGCTCCCATGACAAAGGCCACATTCACTACTATTCTCTCTCCCTCTGACCTTAGATCTATGAGGGCGGTGGTTGATAGAATTCCTCCTCTCTTCCCTTCTTTTATATATAGCTAGGTATGTGCCGGTTGTAACCTCTATCCCCATGGAAGAAGGTTTAGAGCTGACCCCATCCATCCCAACAGCTCCTTGGTATGCATGGTTAATGCCTAGAGATGATTCAATCTTCCTTTGCCAAGAAGAGCTCCTTCTATCCTCTCTGCCCCGTGGGTGTCGAGCTTCTGATCTCAACTACTACAACTCTTCAAACTCCTGGAACTTTGACTTTCCTAAATTACGCCTAGCCTAATCTTTTCTCTCTATTTTGATGCTCAGTTAGCTTTTAGCCTTTGACTTCTTATACATGCTCACGAATAGGACAAGAGTGCTCGCAAGGTGCTCTTTGCTACGCATCCTTGGAGCATTCTTAATGAATGAAAGGCCTTGATTATGATCTTCTTCAATCTCTCATCCTTTGAAGGCCCGTATAGAAGCCTGTGTTATGAAGATAAAGCCTATCCCTAGGCTGATATCTTGTGCGTTTACATTAAAAGAAGTTCAAGCTTTTAAGCCCACTACGAAAAAGCTACTACCCGAAAGCCTATCCTTGAGTCTGATTCCTTATTATAACTGAAGGCTCGACCATAAAGACATAAGAAAACCCAAGAGTTTGATTCTGCCCTGTGGGAATCTCCTATGTCTTCCGCTTTCTTCCTTTCATTCTTCAAATATCCTCTTATGATACTCAAATCCAAAAAAAAAAAAGAAAAAGAAGAAGGAGAAAGCCTATCTTCGTTAACCTAATATTTAGTCTTGAAGGACATAATATCTCAAAGAAGAAGAAGAAGACAAGACTAGTCCTACTTTTCTAGAAGGGGTAAAGGTTTTCAGACTATGACTGAGGACGGACGGAAGTAGCTTGACCATAGGAAGAGGGAGCGGGATAATCAAGAAGAAAGCTCATAACCTCAAATTAAACTAATCTGAACCTTTGCTTTGATCTTTCTTCCTAGGCTTTCCTCTTCTCTCCTTTCAGTCGAGCCTCTTATGACTTGAAAACCACTTAAATGAAATGATCTTTTTGTAGAAATCAGTCTCTTTTCGTAGATTAGTATGAAAAGGGGGAAGAGGCTAGGAAAGATCCTGAGTCTGAGACCAATTAGGTTATGCAATAGCGAGACTGGAAAGGAGAGAAGGCTCCCCCAGATAGTAGGGAATAAGGGCAAGTTTCATTTATTAGTCGAGTCAGCAGAAAAGTATGAATTAGACCTAGTTTTCTCGGGAAGAGAAAGAGGAGCCCACGTAGCGGTTGGGAGAGGTGCGAGACTTGGGTCTTCTCTTCTTCCTTATCTACTTAGTTGAACCCATGGAGCTGTATTCAACCTAATCGGAATATCCCACCCAGTTTCATAGGAAGTGAGAAAGTCTCAGATGAAAGGCTTGGCCATTGAATAAGAAAAATCTGTCAATCAAGAAGGCAGAAGGAAGAAAGGTCAGACGGAGGAGGAGGTCTTATCAAGGAATTGGATAAAGAAGAAAGCAAGCTCGACCTTTTAAACGGAAGACCGAGAGCTAACTATCGAGACTTTAGGCTATATGGACACATACTTCGTGAAATCCTGAATGCATCCAGTCTTCTTGCAGTAGCTGTTGAAGTTGATACAGGTAGACACGTGTCTAATAATAAGTGGAAGACTTCCCTATTGATAGGTTATGAGCTAAGAAGAAGAAGAAGCTATCCCAGAATAGGGGAGGAATACTGAACTCGGAAGCAAGATGGAAGGCATTCCTTGACGTAGGCTTTCCAATTTAGCATTCTCCAGATTCTTGAATTGGTTTTAGTCATGATAGGATGAAATACAGATGAATAAGAAAAATTTGTAACCCACTATGCAAAAAGCACGAGGCATAAAGGAATCGAGGCTCGACCCGCATGCAAAGAGGAAGAAGCGAAGCCCCCCAGATTGACTATATGATCCATATGATCGCTGATCAGTTTCCCAAGAGAGAGGGATGAATAAGCACTCGAGAATTCTCATTCATTCTCAGTTTACAAGCGAGACCAGAATTAAACTACCACGAACCGGGAGAGAGCGACCAGATAGCATTCTCCCTTTCTGCAGCTGATCCTTCCTTATTCGGTCGCTCATGAGAAGTTTTTGACTTCCCAACTAGTTCTGGATAGAGGTTAGAGTCAGGAAGCGCTAGTAAGGTCTTCAGCGAATACGAGTCTCTCTTCTGCTCCGTGGCTTTATGGTCTTTTTTCTGATCTCAACTTCTACAACACCTACAACTTCTTAGATCGAGCCTCTTATACTACCTTATTACGTAGTGGAGCAGCTTCATTCCAGGGTGTGCCCGTACTCTTTGATGAGATGGAAGAACTGATCGCTGGCTCGGGTAGCTGGGGCAATGAGAAGAAGAGGTGCGTATTGAATACCGGCCCCATTCTGACAGCTTCCACAAAGGTTGGCTAGTTCTACTTTCAAGAAAAGAGCTCCTACTCTCTCGCTATTTTCTTCCACTCCACTTGGGTTAGCGGCATTGGGTAAGCCCTTTCGAGGAGGAAGGATTGATGGACCCCACTCAATCAGGATCAGAAGGTTCCCCGACGACCTGAATTTGATGCTTGGGTTCCTCGGCTATCTAGAAAGCCTTACGATCCTGACGGGATACCTTTCAGATAGAGTAGCTCGACCTAGCCCTCGTCTATATCTCTGTAACCCGTTCCATGGGCTCTTTCCTCGTCAAAATTTAAAGAACGGGAGAGAGCGGACTCTTACTCATACTTATTCCTCCGACCCTTTCTGTCTCCTCCGACCCTCTGGTCCTGCTTTGCTATACAGTCTCGCAATAACCTTCTCCTGGGTGGGCCTAGCCAGACCTCGAGCATATTCCCTACCAGATCGATCCGATCTTTGCCTCTGCAAGATCAAGAAAATTTCATTAAGAGACTCGCCCACTTCTTCTTCTACTTCCTCTTCTATAATTTCATCCTCAACTATTCCCCGACGGCTTCTTCCTTAACTCAGCCAGAGCAAAGGCGGCTCAGTCGACTTTCTTCGCTTTGCTCTGCTCCGATTCGCTTTGGTCTCTACTTTGTGGGAGGGACGAATTAGTCTCCTTACCTCCCACCCGCGATTTTCTTTTCATCTCATTATGCATGGAAGACTCACCTTGGCCTTGACTTTCCTCTCCCTTCTTTCGAATCCAAAATACTCTACTACTAAATCATGAGAAAAATCAATGAAAATCAGTGAAATCACATTCTTCAATCTTGTCAGAGGATTGGTGGATATGGATAGGAAATCCTTTCATTAGCCTATCCTCGGGCCTTAGGAAATCCTCATCAACAGTCAAGAGAGAGAAGAACTTCCGAAAAAGGCTTCCTCTTCAACCGAGACTTTGCCCCTTTCAGCCCTTTTCAGGTAAACTGGTTTAGCGGGTTCCGATCTGCACCGCAGAGTTGATTAATAGTTTTCACTTTACTTAATCTTTGGAATACTCTTTCTCAAAGATAAAGGTCTTTGTCCGGCCTCATTCCTCAACCTATGAAATCGCCTTTCTTCAACTCCTATCGCGTAGTGGGAGTAGCCTGCCTATTCAAGTGCGTAGTGGGCTTAGATCGGCTAGTCCGAAAGTTACCTTGCTTCCGGGCTTCTTACCCTACTGAGGAAGATGAGTGATAGCTTTCTCTTTCTCTTTCTGCCTTTGAATCGAGGTCTCCCATTCCAGCCAAGATGGAGATCTGGGGTTGCTTAGCATATTATCCTCTCCTGCCAACCTTGGTTTTCTTCCTACGAGTGATCCTATTCTTTCTTTTTATCTACTTCTCCGTCTACTTCTCTTTCATTCAAGAGGTCGACCTTTCTAACTGAATGTGGGCCTAGTCTTGGGAATCTGAATTCATTCTTTGCCCTAGAAAGGACTGGAAGAAGAGGGCAAGATCTTGTTCCTTTTCTTCGATATCCCTTCCTCTTTCAGGAGCCAAAAGTGGAAGAGGAGATTGAAAAGAGAAAGTGGCGGGCTGAGGTTCTCGAACCAGACGAATGTGACAAGGAGATTGAAGAAGGAGATAGACTATCTAGAAGAGGCATAGGTGGCTCGTGAATTGATGTCCTTGGCGATCTCCATTCATTTTCATCCCAGTTGACATAGCGATCAGGGCCAGTCTCTCATAGGAATTCGTAGTTTAGACATAAAGGTTCCAAGACCGTGTGATAGCTTTTAGAAGTACCAAGGTAGGACTGATTAATAGGAATCCAGAAGAGAGCAAACTCTTAATAAAGAGAAAGGCTTGGACGTGAATAAAAAGATGATCTAATTCTTCATCAATTACGAGGATGAAATAGGGATGAGGAAAAAGTCCCCAGTAGTTTCATTTCACTCGACCCAAGACATCGGCAGAAGCTAATAATGATCGTAGAAGAGAGGCCCACCAGCACATCGAATGACGAAGGAGAAGGAGCAAAAAGGGTTCAACTGTAAGGAGAAGGAGCGAAAGCGACTCGACTGTAAGGAGAAGGAGTTAGCTGTGAGAGTGAGTTTACAAAGGAGAAGGGAAGACTTGCACCTGACCCCGCCCTTCGTACCTCTGCCTTAGTCCAAGGAAGACTGCCACTCCCTCTGCCTCTTTCACTTGAGGGGTTTTAGACCTTCGCCCCTCCCCTTTCTTTCCAGTAAAAAAAGAGATAATAAATGGACGGAGGATGTCTCTTAGCCCATAAAAAGAATACAAGGTGCGAATCAAGAAGACGAACCGAGGGGACCCAGAGATCACCCGTGGAAAGAGGGAGAGTAATCAGCTTTGCGAATAGGATTGATTACTAGGGACCTCGCTCTTCTTCAAAGTTGATGGCCGAACGGTTGAGAAAAGGTCTTCTCCTTGGACATCATCTTCACTCTTTCATGAGATCCCCACTACACGGCCAAGGCCTTATCATTCCTTTGAAATAGATTCAAATGTGAATGTCCCAAGTCTCAATTTGATTTACCCACTCATAATAAGGAGAAAAAGAGAAAGAGAGGCGGAATAAGGCACGAAGCAAAACGACTTTGAAGGAGTACATTATGAAATAACTAAACTCAAAATAGAGGTTCGAAGAAAGTCGACTGATAAAGAGAGGAGAGGGGCGAAGCGAACTCATTATCTTCTTCAAAGGAGTGCATTATGAAATAACTCGACTCAAAATAGAGGAGAGGGAAGAAGCGAAAGTTATTATCCTTATTAGGTGGGAGCCCTTATATTATGAAATAACTCGACTCAAAATAGAATCACTCAATTTCTCGGTAGTTCTAGCTTTTTCTATCTTTCTTGTTCTTGTCTTTCTCTTTTGGATCTCAGAATGAATGTGCTAAGCAATTAATGAAACGTAGGTCTAGTTTGAATTGAGATTTTCCCCTATTTATTTATGGATGTCATTGATTTTAGTGGAATCAGACTCCTCATACGCTATATACTCGTTCGGACGTCCTCTGGACTATTCAACCTATTACTTTGAGCCTTGCCAAAGGTGAATGAATGAAATTAAAAAATACATAGATAAGAAAGAGTACAGATGTCCCACCAATTCTGATCCAAAAATCCTTTGAACTGAAAAAGATGAAAAGAAAGCGCCGAGATTCTCATATTTGTGTCACTCTTTCGTTGCTTAGTTCGAGCAGCTTCCAGTGAAGATCTTTCCCAACGCTAAGAATAAGCGGATTTCTTCACTTACTAAAGACATCTCTCACAATCCCGGGAAATCCCCTTTTCTTTAAAAAATTCCAATCCGCCCCAGTCAAACAAGAAAGAAGGAGTCTTTTCAATTTTTTGACTTTTTCCACTGGACTTTCCAAAGGTCTGAAACAAGGTCTACTCAAAAGAACTTCTGCCCGGATAATAGAATCGAGAAAGCCTCTACTAGTGCCATTCCCGAGAAAAAGCTTGCTTGCCTATATTGCCCTTCCCCGTGCGGTACGGGGAATCGTCTTATCATTCGCCACCGGGTCACCGTGCTCTTTCGGACAGTCGATCAAAATCTCTCCTTCTATTTGGATGCCCAGCGTTTCATAGGATTCCTTCGGCTTTTACGTTGGACATGGGCCCCACACCTCGTTTTCTTTCTCCTCGTGACAATCCACCCATACATGTCAAAAAGTCTGATTTTGGTAGCAGTTTTTTCTTTTTAGAAAGAGAGGCCAAAGGGCCCCGACGTCTCCCTCGTCCCATTTGTCTTGGATCCATTTGTCGAAGAAAGCAATTCCATTAGAATGTAGCGGAGTCCTTTCTACAAGGGGAATATATACAAACTGTAACACATTCATGTCCATTTTCCTCAATCGGGAGGCAGGAATTCTCTGTATATCTATTCTTGGATTTTCGTCGTTATGTAATAAATAGAGGTCGCACTCTTCGGTTACCTCAATGAAAAGGACGGATTTCCATTTTTTGTTCCTAAAAAGAGGTTTTTCTATAACTTCGAGGGAGTTATAGTTTCGTTTTGGATTGGGCCTAGGCCCTATCTCCACGAAAAATAGGTTGCCCTTCGACACTTGCAACCATACATGGTTGAGGCTATTTTATCCTCTTGTGGGTCTTCACAATGGGGGGAGTCGAATGCTAAAGGTATAATTCTTATACCCCTTTCTTTCTTTCTAAAGCTTTTGGGTGAGAGTTTTCTAAAACTTTTAGCCGTTTTGATCAAAGTCTTTTCATATTTGGCATCTAGCCTGCACTTCTGCCCATCAAGAAGAGGGAGAAGGTCCCTCGCGGAGGAGGGCTACTTGCGTTCATCATATTCATTTTCTTCGATGAACTTGTCAAAGACCCGTCCGAAGGACTCATTCATTCCACTAACCTGATTTGAATATGGATTTCTGAGTCAAGAGGATGGACCCTTATTTTTGCCTTCTTTTTCTGACGGAGTAGATCCTTAAGCCAATCTTTTTCAGAAGACTGATAAGGAGGGTTTTCTGCGTATTTGATCTTCAGTAGACAAAGAGCAGCCTTGTCTTTATTGGCCGCTCGAAGAGAAGGTTGGTTGTTGTCCAATCCCGCAGAAGATGCTTGCCTTGCAAGAATTCGTCAGTGTATTCTTGGGGCCGGCCTTTCCTTTCTAGATAGTCTACGAGAATCTCCATAGGGGATATCTCTCGCATCTTGATGCTCTGGGAGTCCTCCCAAAGATTCGTCACACTATTCTAGTTTATAGTTCGATTTTTTTTTTGTTTTAGTGGTCAAGAGTATGAATTCGTATTCGAAGGACTAAATAGTCCGATTTCAGACTCCTTCTATGGAGTCCTCCCTAAAATCGAGAAAGTTGTCATATTCCTTTCATTTTTTGAATATGCGTTCTGCCCTTTTTTTTCGAGAATTCCCTCGGAGCAGTCTTTGTCTTTCTGTGGCTTTTGACAGTTTTAGCCTCTGCCAAAATCTCACTTAGCGGGAACTTGCCCCAGACATAGAGATTTTTGTTCTTTTTTGGACACATATCCATAAAGAGTCCCCCAGCCTGTTTGGAAGGTGACGTAGCTCAACTTATTTGGAGCTTGATTTTTCCGGAAAGGCTTCTCATATAAGGTTAGTCGTCGAATTCTTTGGAGCACTTTCATTAAGAACAACAATATGATGATGTCACTCTCCATCCTGATGCCTTTCTTGCGAGATAATGATACTGGTACATAGGAAGAGTTTCCTCAGTCTCGCTTCTCAAAGTAATAGGTTGAATAGTCTTCTTTTGTCTTTTCAAAGTCAGAGCTATCCCGTAATGATAAAGGAGCATCTGAACCCTTTCTAAATGTAATAGCTATTCATAGTCCTCCTTCTAAAAGGGGAGCAAACGACTCAAGAGGAGCAGAGCGGTTCAAAGAAGATTTAAAAAGAATGATCAAAGGCTCAAATAATATTGAGAGGACTATCCATTAGACTTCCAGATTGAGACAAAGAGATAAGAATCAATCTCCATAGTTGACTGGACTGCATGGTTAGCTTCCTCTATTTTTAAGCTCTTTGCTACCTTAGATTATTTTAGGTAACTAAGATTTTTGCAGGTTGTTAATACCTTCATAGTTTTGGGAGAAAGGTTTGGGAGAGGAAAAGTTGTATATAGGTCAAATCAGTCTTTTTGGGACATATCATCAAATAATCAGGTAGTAGGCATCAAAGTCGCACTCTTTTCTTGCTTTGATTGAACCTTATTAAAAGAACTTTGACTGACGGACTTATGGCTCCAGACGCGGGTAGTCAAATTCTCTCTACTATATATAATGAAATAAATGAGAAGACGATTCGGAGCATCCCCAACAGAGCTATTGCTCGGGCCCAGAACGCGAACGGCTAGCTCATCTACCTACTTATCCGAGACAAAGCCTAAAGGTTGTGCGTCGCCGTGCAAGGATATTCCTCTTCTCTTTGATGCGTGCCTCTTCGTCGGAACTCGGAATTCATAGTCTTGCCATTGTTCATCGATACCGCCCGCGGTAATTAGAATGAGTAAGGTTTAGTTCGATTGAGGTCTAG
Source organism: Cucumis melo (assembly GCF_025177605.1). NCBI lineage: Eukaryota > Viridiplantae > Streptophyta > Magnoliopsida > Cucurbitales > Cucurbitaceae > Cucumis > Cucumis melo. The sequence goes on from NC_066859.1 coordinate 24,281,389, forward strand.
CTCGAAAAGGGTAGTAAGATCTTCACTGCTTATTACTTACGAGAATGAAATCCTAATAATCCCGATTTCTTTATGGAGCCTTTATATAAGGGGTTCAGACTTGTAATCCAGACCTCCTTCTTTTCTGAAGGACGTAATTGCCGGCTTAGGAGCCCTGTTCAAAGTGACTGGCCTTTCATCTCTCTTTCTGGTCCTAATACTGACTCGGTATCGGCTTTGCCTTTATTCTTGATTTAGGGGTCGAACTTCCCTTCTTAAAGGGAATCACATTCCCCTTTCTTCTTTCTAAAGTTTTTTCTTCCTAAAGGGACCGAAGGATGTAATGGCCGACAATGAGAGTTTCCGTATTTAGGAAGCAGATTTTCTTTTCAGCTTTCCTGCTTTCTAGCTCGATACTGCTTCCTTCTTGACTTTCTAACTCTTTAATTCTTCCTTTTGCTGCTCTTGTATTGAAATGGGTCATTCGCAAGGGACAGGAGAATTGGGATTGAGGCTATATACCCCTTCAATAAGATAAAGGTCGATAGGCACTGCTCAATCTAAGAAACGTCTTCTTGAAAGCCGAGAACTAATTTCATCAATTCAGAGACAAGATTATAACTAATATAGTATATTTCGTATCATAACTAACGAGACACCACTAACAAGACAAGACTGAAGAAGAAATTCAACCAGAAAAACAAACAAAAAAGGCTCAAAGAATTTGAGAGTCCTTCGTCTACTATAATTAGTGGAAAGCTAAAAATAGAAGATGAATACGGTAGATTGAAGAGGACTGAGGGCTCGACTAAAAGGAGAGAACAAGGCGCAAAGAATTTGTGAGGGGTCTTAAAATAAAGCTCTAGATGATAAAAAGAAAGCTTTCAGTCGCTTCGATAATTCTTTGAGCGTCGTCCGAACCCCGTAGCTATGAGCAAAGAAATTGCGAAAGGAGAGAATCAAAGAGAGAAGCGATTTCCAAGGATAGAAGCAAGGAAAGGAAGTAGAGAGAAGAAGCTTGACCCCTATGTGGGCTTAAGAGAAAGATCATTGAACAAGAAAAGAAGAAAGAGAGAATCTTGATCCCTAAATTTGAACTTCATGATCTCTTTCCCTTGAAGAAGAAAACGGAGCCAGATGAAACTACGGAGGACGAGTAGTCCGAAGGACTCATGAAATTCCATAAATTAAATTTCCATTTCAACTAAAACAAGTCCAGAGGCGGAGTAGGGAAGAACTCGACTCCTAGTTTGAAGAAAGTCGACTAACAAGAAGGAGTCAATGAAGAAGGGCGACTGAAAAAGTTCTTAGAAGGAGTGCATTATGAAATAACTCCACTCAAAACAATAAGGTCAAAAAATTTGAGTTGAACTCAACTGAGGTTAGAAATGAGAGGCTCCATTAGGAGTTGAAAGTGTCCTTATCCTCAAATTCAAAGGAGCCTCAATGAACAAGGGCGACTCAAAATGAAAGGATACAAAGGTTAGGACTTTAAAGGGAAATTCCTTATTCTTCCAATTCAAAGGAGCCTCAATGAACAAGGGTGACTCAAAACGATAAGGAGATGCGCAAAGAATTTGTGGAATGAAAGCCAAGTCCTTATCCTGAAATTCAAAGGAGCGCAACGAAGTTCATAAAGGGTGAAAAGAAAATTTCAGAACAAAGGCTCAAAGACTGGCGTCGAGCTATTTTTCCGTAGGACCTCCCATACAGTATCGTCACCGCAGTAGAGTTTCACCACCAAGTTTGGGATGGATTAATGTGGTTCCTCTACACCTAGGACACCAGAATATCGAACCATAAACGAAGAAAGGCATGAGAGAAAAGCATATTGGCTAGTTATTGTGAGGCCCCAATTCTTGACTAGAGGGGACACCAAAGGCCTCTACCCTTCCATCCCTTGGATAGATAGAGAGGAAGGGCATAGTTTTTTTTTTTTTGGTTTTTTCATGTTGTCAAAGAGTTGAACAATGGTTTTTTCGTGTTGTCAAAGAGTTGAACAATGAAAATAGATGGCGAGTGCCTAATCGAATTGATCGGGTCATGTAGGAACAAGGTTCAAGTCTACCGGTCTGTTAGGATGCCTCAACTGCATACATCATTGCACTTCCACTTGACACCTATCGTGATGATAAACAGCTCATCTCACTGTGACCTTCTCTTTCATTCTCAAAACTTTTGTCGCTCCATCTCCGTAGGGGCAGAGAACCCATTGCTGTCTTGGCTATGCTACCGGAAGCTCTGGGGAGTTGGAATAGGAGAGCACTCCTCTTGGGGTGGGCTTACTACTTAGATGCTTTCAGCAGTTATCCGCTTCGCACTTGGCTACCCAACCTTTACTGTGGGCATGATAACTGGTACACTAGAGGTGCGTTCTTCCCGATCTTCTCATACTATGGAAAGGTCCTCTCAATGCTCTAAGGCCCACACCGGATATGGATCGAACTGTCTCACGACGTTTTGAACCCAGCTCATATACCGCTTTCATGGGCGAACAGCCCAACGCTTGGAACATACTACAGCCCCTAGTGGCGAAGTGCCGACGTCGAGGTGCCAAACCTTCCTATGTGAGCTCTTGGGGGAAGATCAGCCTCTTATTCCTAGAGTCACTTTTATCCGTTGAGCGATGACCCTTCCACTCGGCACCATCGGATCACTAAGGCCGACTTTCATCCCTGTTGGGTGGGTCTTGTAGTTAAGCTTCCTTCTGCCTTTACACTCGAGGGCCAATCTCCATCTGGCCTGAGGAAACCTTTGTACGCCTCCATTACCTTTTGGGGAGGCCTACGCCCCATGGAAATTGTCTACCTGAGACTGTCGCTTGGCTTGTAGGTCCTGACACAAGGTTAGAATTCAAGCTCTAGAAGAGTGGTATCTCACTGATGGCTCGGGCCCCCCCGGAAGGGGGCCTTCTTCACCTTTCACCGCTCCATGGGCTGTGCAAGAAAGGCCCAAAGCCAATCCCAGGGAAGAGTGAAGCTGAATAGGGTCTTTCTGTCCAGGTGTAAGTAGTTCGCATCTTCACAGACATGTCAATTTCATCGAGCCTCTCTCCGAGACAGTGTCCAAATCGATACGCCTTTTGTGTGGGTCGGAACTGACCCAACAAGGAATTTTGCTACCGCTCCGTGGGGATCGTTATAGTGACGGCTGTCTTCACTAGGGCTTTGGTCTTAGGCTCTCCTATCGAAGTTACGAGACTATTTTGTCGAGTTCCTTAGAGAGAGTTGCCTCGCACCCCTAGGTATTCTCTACCTACCTACCTGTGTTAGTTTCGGGTACAGGTACCCTTTTGTTGAAGGTCGTTCGAGCTTTTCCTAGGAGTATGGCATGGGTGACTTCAACGTTGTAGCGCCTGGTACTCGAACATTGGCTTGAGGTATTTTCTCTACCCCTTTTGACCGTAAAAAAATAGGGGCACCTTGCATCCTTGAACCGATAACCATTTTTCGGCTAACCTAGCCTCCTCCGTCCCTCGGGACCAACAAGAGGTAGTACTGGAATATTCACCTCTTGTCCATCGACTACACCTTTCGGCCTAATCTTAGGCCCTAACTCACCCTCCGTGGATGAACCTTGCGGAGGAACCCCCACAGAGCGATTTTCAGGGCATTGAATTCTCACCAATGTTTGCCTTAAAAAAGCCGACATTCCCGCTTTCGCCTCTTCCACCACTACTTGTGCAGGTGCTTCCCTCTAAGGCGGAACGCTCCCCTATCGATGCATTTTGACATCCCATAGCTTCAACAGATCGCTTAGCCCAATTCATCTTTGGTGCAAGTGCGCTCGATTAGTGAGCTATTACGCACTTTTTCAAGGGTGGTTGTTTCTAGGCAAACCTCCTGGCTGTCTTTGCACCCCTACCTCCTTTATCACTGAGCAGTCATTTAGGGGCCTTAGCTGGTGATCCAGGTTGTTTCCCTCTCGACGATGAAGCTTATCCCTCATCGTCTCACTCGCCGACCTTGACCCTTGTGATTTTGAGATCGTATCTAATATTCAGAGTTTGCCTCAATTTGGTACTGCTCTCATTGCCCGCACCGAAACAGTGCTTTACTCCTAGATGTCCAGTCAACTGCTGCGCTTCAATGCATTTCAGGGAGAACCAGCTAGCTCTGGTTTGAGTGGCATTTCACCCCTAACCACAACTCATCCGCTGATTCTTCAACATCAGACAGTTCGGACCTCCACTTAGTTTCACCCAAGCTGCATCCTGAAGAAGAAAGGTTCGGGTCCATAAGCAGTGAGAATTGCCCCATTCTGACTCGCTTTCGCTATGGCTCCGGTGGGTTCCCTTAACCAAGCCACTGCCTATGAGTCGTTGGCTCATTCTTCAATAGGTACGCGGTCAGAGTCCTGGTCTCCTCCCACTACTTGGAAACTGATGGTTTCATCTTCTATTTCACTCTCCGATGGGGGTTCTTTTCACCCTTCCCTCACGGTACTACTTCACTATAGGTCAGTCAGGAGCCCCGTCAGAGGCTTGCAAGGTGGTCCTTGCTAATTCACACGGGATTCCACGTGCCCCATGCTACTCGGGTCAGAGCGTAAGCTAGGGATGCTTTCGGCTACTAAACTCTCGCCATCTAGGGTGCAACACTCCATCGCTTTGCCTAGCGGCACTACGTTTGCATTGCTCTCCCACAACCTCATTTTTACGGTTTAGGCTGCTCCCATTTCACTCGTCGTTACTACGGGAATCACTTTTGCTTTCTTTTCCTCTGGCTACTAAGATATTTCAGTTCGCCAGGTTGTCTCTTGCCTGCCCATGGATTCAGCAGCAGTTTGAAAGGTTGACCTCCTGATCTACGCTTATTTGCAACTCTCCGAAGCATTTCGTCGCTAACTATGCCCTTCCTCGTCTCTAGGTGCATAGGTATCCACCGCCAGCCTTTCTTCATTTGAACTTGACCCTTCACTTTAAGGCTATGCCATCTCCACGTAGCGATGCTGCTAAATGGAAGGATCTTATCAACGTCTATGTATTCGAAATCATAGATCGAGCTGCCGAATCAGAAAAATTGATTTCTCTCTCTTTGTATCAGCTAAGTGAAAGAGTTGGAGATAAGCGGACTCGAATCGCTGACATCTGCCACAGGGTAAACCACCGCCTCTCAGGCCCCCGACTAATTCTACCATAGAGGCCAAGGATAGACAAGAACTCCCCCCGAAGACAGCTTACAACTTTTATCGTACTGTGCTAAAGAGGAACTCTTCTCTTTATCTCAAAAGGTATCGTGTAGTGGATTGGAATCCCATTCTAACTAAGGATTCTTGTGGTTTCGGAGAATCCAACTACAGAAGAACTAGGAAGGGAGAGCTTTTCCCCATGCCTAGTCCCAGTGGAGGTGAAAGACCTAGAGCGGGCTACGGGTCTATACCAAGCCCCTGACGCCATAATTCATTGAGGTTGATCCCGAACACACGTAGCGGTTCGAGACCTTCTTTATTTATTCACCCCAAGAATGAACGAGAGTTTCATGGGATGGATTTCATTAACACGTCTCGACCACCACCTTTCTGTTCTGAAATCGGTAGTGATTTTAAGGAAAACTACCAAGCTCCACTATAGATAAGCGTCTATCATCTCTATGCTCATTTTGACTTTTTCTTGGACTTATTAGTATTAGCGAAAGCTCGCTCGACTTAATCTGTCTTACTCGACTTGCTTACTAGTTGCCTTTCTGACTAATATCTAAATTTGACATGTGAATTGAGAGTTTTAAACTGAGTACACTAGAAGAACTTTTCCTCTTCTTTCCTTTTTATGAAGACGGAATGATCAGCATTCCTTCTCTAGAAACCCATCTTCCTCGTAACCAAACTGAATATCTCTTTTAAATTTAGCTACCAATGACCAAAGAATTTGTGATTCAATTGAGAGAAGTTTTTTCCTTTTTTTCACCTTCTTTCTTTCCCTTCCTCCCCCAGAGCTTGAAAAGTGGAGGAAATGTGATCGACCTACCATGAGGTCTTCATGAAGAAAGACATTTTTGACATCGAGCTGATGCAGTGACCAAGATCTCTTAGCTGCAACTGAGAGAATGACATGGAATTTTATGGAATTTGGCCACAGGAGCAAAGGCCTCGAGATAATCGATGCCATAGGTTTGTGTGAAACCTTTCGCCACAACACTGGCCCTCTGGATAGAGCCATAAGCTTTGTCTTTCAGGGTATATACCCACCCGTAGCCAACCCTACCTTTGCCTCTTGCTAAGGCCCACGTAGCGGTGATCAGTTCCCAAGTCTCCTTCTTCTTTAGAGCCTCTATTTCTTTTATCATAGCATAGCCTTTCTTCCAAAGAGGATGATTAAGGGCTTTTTGAAAGAGGGTATCTTATCGCTGAAAGGAAAGCTTGAAAGTCAGAAAGCTAATATGGATATAAGCAAGTCCGACGCTCAAAGAATTTGAGTTCAAGATTGAATCTTTCTTCTCCTAACCGCTTCTTTTATTTTGAGTCGAGCTGCTTCGCACCTGTGAAGTCACTTCTCAAACCATTTAGTGTGGAATTCGAAAAGAATTTGAGAATTCTTTGATAAGGATTCTCATATTACATTGAGTCTCTCCTTTCGTTTTGAGTCGAGTTATTTCTTTAATGTTCTCCTTCTAATTGGAAGAATAAGGAATTCGCTTGAAAATTCTAAGATAATTATTCTCACCTCTCCTTCTTAGTCGAGCTACTTTGCACCTTGAAGATGAATATGGATTTCTGACTTGTCCGGAGGTGAATATGGAATTGACTGAGTTCCACTCCTTTGAATTTAAAGAATAAGGAAGGAATGAGCTTGAAAATTCTTCTCAACTCCTACGAAGCCTCTATTTTGAGTCGAGTTATTTCTAAAAATCAAGGGCTCTCATAAATTCGGTAAGGAGTTCCACTCTCAAATTCTTCGATAATTCTTTGATCCTTATAATTTTCAGTGGAGTTATTTCTAAAAATTAAGGGCTCCTTCATAGTCGTTTCGCTTCATGCTGGAGGATAGGTTCATATGGATTTCTGACTCATTCGCAAATTCTTTGCTCCTTATAATTAAAGAAGAAAGAAGAAAAAGGAAAATCGGCTTGAATCTTTTTAGTAGGTTTGAAAGAGGAAAGCAGGCTCAAAGAATTTAAGTTGATAAAGGATAAAGGTTTGAAAATGTGAAAAAAAAGCATCAATCATATTTCATTGATCCTTCCTTAAAGTTTCTTAACCTTGGACGTAGTAGAAGTCCTTCAGACTGACGACTTTCTTCTTTTTTCCTTCTTTCTTCTTATATCCTCTTATGATTTGAAAAATACTCAAGCTTTTCCTTGAACTTCTCACTTCCTTTACTTACCCGATTTCCTTTTTCAATAGTAGTTTCTGAGAGTCCTTCAGACCTAATTAAGCTAGGGAGGACCAAAGAATTTGCGAAAAGAAATGGAAAAGTCTGAGATGTAGGCTTGGCTAAAGCATCTGGAAAAGTTAGGGCTCTTAACCAGAATCGATAGAAAGATAAGGGCTGCTGCTATTTCCGCTCTTAGTCTGTTGAGGTTTCAGCCTCAATCCCAGTCTCACCCTATCTTTTTTATTTTGATTAAGACAAGATAGTCTCTCTAGCCTGAATCTCTATACCTATACTTACTAAAGGATGAGGATGCGAACCCGTTCAGAGGCTCCGAAGGAGTTGAATTGAGTTCCATCTTTTTCGATAAAAGAGGTTTGACCGTTAAGTGGGAATATGTAGGCTCAAAGAATTTGAGAATTCCACTAAAATGAGAAACTCTATTCTTTTTTTCTTCCTTCATCTTGAATAGTCAAATAGAGAATATACGACATGCTAAAGTTAGCCTTTGCTTTGACTTTCTTTTTTTTTTTTTTTTTTTTTTTTGCTAAGAAGTCAGTAGGTTGTGCGCCAGCCATACATAGCTTGAACTGTGGTGGCCACAATGCTACGCTATCGATCCCCAAGACGTCTTTGCTTTCATCTTCACACCTGATCCATCATTTGAACTTCCTACATTCACTCCCGAAATTGAAAGAGGAAAACTGGAATTGTAACCTCCCGGTCTGCTATAAAAGTCAGCCTCACGGTGTGCCTGATTGTCGAGTTTGCCGTCTCCATGGCTTTCCCTTTTGCAAGCTGCTCCTTATCGAGTGTCGATCTTCACTTGGGTCGGCTCTGAGGCTCTACCCTGGCTTTTCATTATTTGCTTCCTCCCACTCTTTTTTTCTCATATCGCGCACGCATCTTGAAGAGTGGCTTAGAGTACATAGACGAGGCGGTCCCGATATTGAATATTGAATAACCTCCTGCTTTGGAACTCCTTGACTTCGGTTGAACAAACAAGGTTGAATCTTCTGAAATCGTAACATAGGCGAAACCCGGCAGCCCGCCCAGAGTTTGACCTTCTCCAATCCTAGAAGGAAAAGCCACTGAACTTTCCTTCCCCTAGCGGGCAAGAAAACTGGAAGGAAGATGATTAGGATCTCACGTGTGGCAGCTGTTGGAATAAACTCAAAATCCAAGAGGTACCTAAAGAAAAAGGAAACTTACCACTCACTGGTGAAAGAGGAGAAAAGACAATTTTAGGCCTCAGGGCTGGAATGCGGTAGGGTCTTCAAGCCATTCCAACCCCACGCTCTTATCTCGAGATTCATGGGTCGTCTCGCGAAGAGAGAAGATTTGAACCTTCGCATCGACTTTTTCTCTCAGTCTCAATCACGCCTTCCCTATCGCAAATTCCTCTTTGGTCGAGTCGCTCAGCTGCTTCGCGTATTATTATGATAGTCTTGTCGGGGCATGCTGCAAGAGCATAGGTGAGTGGTAAGTGTAGGAGGCATGACCAAAGGGCAGCTTGTGTAGTTCCACCTTGCATCATTTAGATCTGCAGGGTGGCGGTGAAGAAGCGTCACAAATAGGGTTCAGATAAAGGGTCGTAGGCTTAGTAAGGCTCGAACCTACAATATCACCGTTATGAGCAGTACATTTCAACCAATTAAACTATAATCCCTCATAAAAGTCGAAATCAAAGACATCAATGAACAAAATAGTGAAAGGATCATATTCTATTTTGATGTCGTAGGACGGGAAAAGCAGACAGAGAAAGAGAGAATGAAAGAGAAAGAGAAGCGAAAGATGGAGCGGGAAAGAGAAAGATAGAAGACTAACAGAAAGATGTCTGAATGATGATGCTTTGAGTACTCTCATGAAACAACAAAAAGAATGAGAAAGAAGACTGACCGAAAGATGATCTTTCTCATTTCATGTGTCTTGCAAAGCCTCTCCTTTGAATCTATGAAAACATTGCTTTTTTCCCCTATAGAACTCCTTCGATCATTCTTCTCAACTCCTACTCCACCTTGGACTGATTTATTCCATCTAATTTCTTGGACCTAAAGTGGATAGTCGGACAGAAGTTTTAGTTCCCTCTTTTCTTTAGTGGATCAAAGAGGTCCGAACGCTAAGTGGGAATATGTAGGCTCAAAGAATTTGAGCGGAGGCCTCATTGATTTTCTACTTTCAGTGGATACTACGAAGGAGCTTTCTTCTTGATTATCCCACTCCCTCTTCCTATGGGCGAGCTACTTCCGTCCGTCTTCAGTCGTAGTCTGAAAACCTTTGCCTTTTTATTCGCTACGTGGCTTTCAATTCAAACCTTGAATTTAGTGGGTTTCGTAGGTTTTTGCTTCTTTTTTAGCCTTTATTCATTGATTCAGTCGAGACCTCTGAAGGAGTCATGAAAAGGAATATGAACTTGTCCGGAGGACTCATGAAATTCCACACTAAAAGGGGTCCTCAATGAAGAAGTCGCATTTCTCAAATTCTTTAAGCCGTTTAAGAATAAGGACTTTTGATTTCATTCAACTCCTTCTACGTGGAATATCGAGTGGAGTGGAATAACGAGGTCCTTCTACGTGGAATATCGAGTGGAGTGGAATAACGAGCACATGGTCTTGCTCTCATTACAGTAAGAGAGAAAGGGGTGCCTCTCCAGTCTCACCTTTTGCCTCTTCCCAAAGGTCTCACCAAGACCAAGGGCGACTTCAAAGGCAGGGTGTGTCCTGTACGAGCAGTCGATGCCTCATCAAGCTTCTTCAACCCTTTCCTTTGTCCTCGGGCTGATCCTAGTTGGCGCCTACCCTACCTTTCAGCCTCTTCCCATCCTCTTTTCTATATTGATTTTAGAGTAAAAAACGAGAAAGATAGTGGTTCAATCTCATATTTTGACTTTTCCTTTGGAAGCCCCCACGTAGTGGTAAAGAGGAATGTTTTCACGGATGAGAAGCCCTTGTTCATTGAGGCGTTTGAGTTCTAACCTCTTTCTGAAATTAGTCATTTCCACTCAAAGTCTTTGACTTTATTCTCATTGAGGCCAACTTTCTCTCTAATGTCTGAGAAGTCAAAATACTATATTCACTTTCTGACTAAACTTTCTTCTCTTATGTATGGTCTAGGTGATAGCTTAATGTGAGCCCTTGTTCATTGCCTTGATAGGCTTGGAGTTGATTTCACTTTTGTCTCTTCTTCATGCTTGATTTTCTTCTTCTTCCTTGCCTCATGGTTGTCTTTTCATCTTTTTTTTCAATCAAAAAGTGTGAGGATCAAAGAATTTAAGATGTTAGAAGGTACAAAATCAATGGGTGCGGGAACTGCTACAATTGCTTCAACGAGAGCTATTATTAGTATTGGAAACATCTTCAGTTCTTTGATCCATTCTGTGGCCCGAAATCCATCATTGGCTAAACAATCATTTGGTTATGCAATTTTGGGCTTTGCTCTAACTGAAGCTATTGCATTGTTTGCTCTAATGATGGCCTTTTTTATCTCAAATTCGTATTCCGATCGAAAAGGTTTCAGTCTCACATCTTGAACATTAGAAAGTCGTCCCTCTTCCTATGGTTGAGCTACTTCCGTACCTCATCTGGAGCTTTTGATTTGTCCATATGAACCTGTGGAATTCAAAGCTCAAATTCTTCAAGAATTCTTTGACTTTATTCATTGATTCAGTCGAGACCTCTAGAACTCCTTTAGAGTAATTGAATTGTCCTTATTAATTTCAACTTCTACTCCACCTCTATCTGAACTGGTTCTACGTAGCTTAATTAGTCTGAATGACAGGTTCATATGGAATTTAGATTCCTTCAGAGTGGTTCAAATGCTCAAAGAATTTGAGAAAAAGAAAGTCACTAGACTTGAAAGAGGAGGCTCGACTGAAAGGAGTCCAAGATTCAAGCTGAATTGATGAACAAGGGCTCGACTAAAAGGAGAGAAGGAGGCTCAATGAAATATGAGTTCGTTTGTCATTCCACTAGAAAAAGGATTCCACATTCAAGAGGACCGAACAATAGCCTGAGTCGAGTATGGGAAGCGGGCTAGTCCCAAAAATGCTCATTCCTCTGACGTTGGGGCTCACAATGAACCTTATGACTCTAACTCTTCTTAAAAAAAAGTGTCTCTATATATATAGATTATTCTTGACTTATCTCAAGCAATGTCCATCCCATGCCTTTCTTAATTGGTTGGACCAACCCAAACTGCGATTTTCGAGAAGTCTTTCTTCATTTTTCTTGAAAGAAGCAGAACTACATGGATGAAATGAAAAGTGTTTCTGACTCTGACACCCAACAGCCCACTTGAGCAATTTTCCATTCTCCCATTGATTTTTATGCATATAGGAAACTTTTATTTCTTATTCACAAATCCATCTTTGTTTATGCTGCTAACTCTCAGTTCAGTCCTACTTCTGCTTCATTTTGTTACTAAAATGGAGGAGAAAACTCAATACCAAATGCTTGGCAATCCTTGGTAAAGCTTATTTATGATTTTGTCCCGAACTTGGTAAATGAACAGATAGGTGGACTTTCCGAAAATGTGAAAGAAAAGTTTTTCCCTCGCATCTCAGTCACTTTGACTTTTTGTTATTTCGTAATCCCCAGGGTATGATACCTTATAGCTTCACATTGACAAGTCATTTTCTCATTACTTTGGGTCTCTCGTTTTCTCTTTTTATTGCTATTACTATAGTGGGATTTCAAAGAAATTGGCTTCATTTTTTCAGTTTTTTATTACCCGCAAGAGTTTCACTACCATTAGCACCTTTTTTAATACTCCTTGAGCTAATCCCTTATTGTTTTCGCGCATTAAGCTCATGAATACATTTATTTGCTAATATCATGGCCGGTCATAGTTCAGTAAAGATTTTAAGTGGGTCTGCTTGGACTATGCTATGTATGAATAATCTTCTCTATTTCATAAGAGATCCTGGCCCTTTATTTATTGTTCTTGCATTAACCGGTTTGGAATTAGGTGTAGCTATATCACAAGCTCATCTTTCTACGATCTCAACCTGTATTTACTTGAATGATGCTACAAATCTCCATAAAAAATGGTTATTTATTTATAATTGAACAAAAGCGAGGCTCCGTAAGGCGCAAAGCAAACCGACTGTTCAGAGTGCATTATGAAATAACTCAACTCAAAATTAAGAATCAAAGAATTATCGAAGAATTTGAGAGCGAAAGTCACTATCCCTTATTATTCTTAGGTATGAGTGCATTATGAAATAACTCAACTCCAAATGATGAGGAGAGGGGCGAAGCGAAAGTAATTATCCTTATTAGGTGGGAGCCCTTTCTTTTTTGAAATAACTCGACTCCAAACATAAAAGGAGAGACTCCGCTAGGAGTTTCAAGCGAAATGACTTATTCCTTATTCTTGAAGGAGCCCTTGAGTTTCAAACGAAAGGACTCCAAACATACGCTTCTTGAACTATTCCTACGAGCTTTAGTAGTTTGAACACGTCCATGGTAGTTTAATTAGCCAGAATGAAATAAGTGACTACTATCTATGATTGGCCAGCATGCAGTATAGAAAAAGGATAAGCAAGGCACGAAGCGAAGCGACGGAAAGTTTGCCTTTTAATGTCGATTCTTTCAACCAAAGATTCAGGCAGAATGTCAGCAGATGAAAGGATAGACTCTGAAGAAAGATAGAAAGCGAGATAACTGCTCCGTGGGAAACTCTCTTTCATTCTAATACCTTTTCTAGTATCGTTATTTCATTCCTCTTCTCGCTATTTCCAAGCGAGAGTTTTTCCTCTAAGAATTTGGAAATATCTGATGATAGAAAGTCTTGCATTCTTTTGCTTCATTCTAGATTTCGATAGGGACACACCCATTTTCGAAAGAGAAGGGTATCGAAAGTTCTTCTTAATAGAAAAGAAGAATGAGGTCATGATCGAAAGCGAATGTGGTCCTACTTTTTTCATGGTGACGTCCTGCAAATGATCTTCCCAATCTGAGTTGATTAGGAGTCTGGATTTCCATTTCCTTCACTTTTCTCATCTTAGACCAGTGAGAGCTCTTTGTCAAGATTGGAAACTATTCCATTAAGATAGGTGAAGGCTATTCAGCTGCTCAAGAAGACTAGCTTTGAGTTGTTGAAGGAATTCGTAAAGCACTCAATTCCTAATGCAGGCACATGACCCTCTCCTTTTAGTCTCGCTACTTTGTCCCCCTCTCCTCACTCACAGGACTTGAGAATACTCTCATTGGTGTCTGCCCTTTGCTTTAGTAAGCCGCACCTGCCTTATTACGGCCGAAGGGCATGACACTGTCAAAAATCTAGAAATGATATCCTTGGCAAGGCTATCTTATTATATCCATTATTAGAAATGATAGGTAGATTCAAAAAATAATGAACAAGGCTAAAAGAATTTAAGAAGATGGAATTAGACTGAATTCATTCTTTAAGTCAATCCTCTATAATATATCTACCCTTCCCATTTCTTGAAGATTACTATAAAAGGAATCAAGACGATTCTCCAATTGGTATCCTTGGCAAGGCTATGCCTCACTAAATCTTCCTACTTATCTGCTATGATTCAAAAGATTTGAATGAGAGATAGGATACATGATATTTGTATCATCTGGTAAGGTATTATATCAAAATGGAATGAGGTTTTCTTTTCCGTAGTGGGAATATATTAATTCTTAACTATTTGATCCTTCAATGGTATCTAGATAAAGTCAAAACCTCATGAATTTCCATACTTCTAGACTCAATCAATTCGTTTAGGAATAGATCTTTGGTAACTGGCAAAGAATCTAATTTTGATATTTAGAAGATTGTAGTTAGAGGAAGGAGAAAGGAATCAAAGCCAAAGTGTTTATATTTACCTATGATTCTCTATCTTCTTTCTCATTCTTCTTATGCTCAAAATCTCCTAAGAATTTGCCTCTTTGGTCTCTCTACCTTCTTTCATTCTTTTTTCTCTTTTATCTTCCACATCTAGACTTCTCTTTTCTGATACTTTACCTAAAATCTCTATTCACGACATCTTGGCTTTGCCTTGGGATTTTTCTACTCTCTATTCCCTTTTTCTGACTCCTAATGATTAGTCAAGGAGATGGTTATTACTCTGATATATGCGTCTATTCTATTAAGATATATCTAATAGATCGAGTATATGCTAATAATACCCAATATGCTTTGTCTTGGAAGGTGATATAGTAAGATAGCGGAATACTCCTGACTTAGGAGAGATGAGGCATGTCATGGGATATCTCAAGTCCCCTTTGACTCTTGCAACTATCTAATCCCTAGTCCAACTTGCCTCATACAAGGCTGCTTAATGCCTCCGCTTTGTCCTAGGTGAATAGGATACCTTGCCCAGGCTTACAATGGCTTGCGGACATTCTACTTCCTTCTTTTAAAATATTTGAAAAGGATTGGCTGAGAAGTCAGAAGGAAAATCACAGGTGGGGCTAAGAAGAAGACTGAGAAAATAGGATTGTGGAAGAAAATCAATATGATGCCCGTGAGAAAAAATATTCTATTGGTTCGAGGCTGAAGACTGTAGCCAAAAGATGCCTTATCTATCACGAGAATAGGTAAAAGATCTTGACCAAATATCTTGAGATTGCAAAGTACCAAGCCAATCTCAATTTGGAAAGACGAAAGGAAACCTGTAAACTAAGAGGAAGGGAAGAATAGCTCGGGTAGCCTAAATCTAGGCTAGGCTACCATTTCCTTTTTTAGAAAAAGATCACTCCGTCCGAAAGAGAAAAATTCAGTTGACTACCAGTTCTTTATTAGTAAAAGCAAGTTATTGTATCGGCGATCTCTTTCTCTCTTCCTTTGAAAAAAAAGGTAAACCTTTCTAAGTCAACCTATGATCCCACTCATACAGTCGTTCAAAGTGTGTGGTGTCGTATTTGCTGGCTAAGAAAGGGCGAAGGACTGATACACAAGTCTCACTTGGCTGACCCAAGAAAAAAAGGTGATAATCTATTTTGACGAAGACGGAAAAAAAAGAAGATGAAAATGAAGAAGGACCTTGGCTGATTTCCTAGCTTGGACCAGATTATATGGAAAAGACTGGAACTGGATAGGGGAGTAGAGGAAAAAGTACTTGAATTGGCTGCAAAAAAAGTGAATGAAGAAAGAAGCAGGAGTTGAAAGGAAGAAGGAACTAGAAGGCAATACGACCAGACCGTCCCCTCACATATTAAGGATGTACTGATTCCAACCTAAAGAGAAAGTTCACTCTAGCTTCACACTTGCTGTATTTTCCTGGTCAGACTGAGACCATACCACTATTTCACTAAGAGCTCTCATTCTTCAAGAATCGAATTCGAATAGAAGTTAAAGGAATTAACAATTTTTCCATAGGGTAGACACCGCTTGACTTTCTTTCTATTGCCTTCATGACATATAAAGGGCCCACGTAACTACTTTTGAATTCTTTTTCTATGGTTATAGATTAGGGGAAAAAAGAATAAGAAATATACATACCACGCAATCCTAAGCTGATTATTTTGAGCTAGAAGACAAATCTTCTCAAGAGGAAGAGGCATAATAGCCATCAACCTCTTAGCCCCTACCTTTTGTCTTTACTCCTTTCATTTCATTCCTTTCCTTCCTCTAGAAAAGGACTACTCTCCTACCTCCATCCTTAGCTTAGACAGAAAGCAATAGCTAGCCAATGTACTAAATGTGCAAGACCAGAAAATTTCTGTCCTTTGCAGGTTTCCTCTAGTAGAAATAGGGGAATTTCTATGAAATAAAATTAGAAATATTGAGGAGATCCCAAAATAAAAATAAAGAGACCG
Source organism: Cucumis melo (assembly GCF_025177605.1). Classification (NCBI taxonomy): domain Eukaryota; kingdom Viridiplantae; phylum Streptophyta; class Magnoliopsida; order Cucurbitales; family Cucurbitaceae; genus Cucumis; species Cucumis melo. The sequence continues at coordinate 24,297,448 of NC_066859.1, forward strand.
AAAATCTATTTTCAAAAAAAAATGAATAAGGGGAACCATGGGAATGGGGCCTTCGCGAGTAGGGAGCTCACTTCCAGGCCGGCTAGGCTGACAAGCCAATTCTCCTTAGGCAACTTTGCTCTCCTTTCTCGTTAGATAGGCAGATTGGGTGACCATAAAAATCGATATGTGAAGGGGAGAGGAAGAATGGAGTAGAAAGTTCTTCTAGAGGAAATGGAAAGCCAAAAACTTGAATCTGTCTTATCCTTTGAATTTATAATACCTCTCTCTCGGATCATGAGCTAGGAATTCCCCATGTCTGTAAGAGTGAGTTCAGGGTAGCATTCTCTCTCTTCTCGCTTATCTTATTCTCTCGTCCCCACATCTAATTTTGTATATGTATATGCCCTCTGTCTAAGCCCAATTCATTTCCTTCTCGTGCCAGTCTAATTCCCTAGTAGAATGAGTTGATTCCCCCTATTCGTCACTCTCTCTTGTGTTTCTTTTTTCTTCCTTCTCGTTATCCAAAGACTAGAAAAGAACTTTATACCAGAGTCAGATTTGCGCTCCCTTGATCTTTCTTCCTTGAGACTTCCAGTGGGACTCATATAGAAATAAGGAATAATCCAAGCAATAATCAAATGTCATCTCCTTATAGTCGAGCTGCTTTCGCTCCTCTCATTGAGCTCTTTATTTCTTCTCTCGTCTTCTTCCATAGGTTATTTAGGTTCTTGATTTCTTCCTTTTTGTAATGGATGAGAGACTAAAATTGGAAACTCGAGACGAAAGGTCAAGTGCCCATCCCATCTCAAAGAGGTTTGAGGTTAAATCCATGAAAATTTTCACTATGTGAATAGGCAGGCGGAGTTAGAATTCTCTCTTTCGAATCCCACTCTAGGGTGCAAAGCTGCAATAGGCTTCACCAAGTCTGGAAGACAAGATCCAATTGAGAAAGTCTATCCTCACGAGACAGGTATTTCTCATATCAAAAGAAGTACGAAGAGTGATCACTCAAAACTCGACCAATCTTTCTCGGGACAAAAGCCTCCATGGTAGGGGCAAAGAGATTCTTTTCAATAGTAAAATTCAGTATAAAGTAGGATAGCCTCACCGCCTAGCGATAGAGTAGAAGAATGATAAGGCAAAATGAGAGAACGAACATTCCTAGTAAATGAGTACGAAAAGCATTAGTGAAAGACCCAGACCCATTGAGTAATCCTAATATGTGGAATAATAGGATCTCAACCTTCCTTTTTCTAATGAAGACTAAACCATAAAGGTAGCCTTCAAAATTAGTATATGTGGATTCTCTCTATCTTGTTGTCTCGGTTTTGGAAGACTACTTTATATCAGAATATCTGATTAAATTGCTAGGTCGGGCATCCAAATCTTTTCGGACTAGACTACTAGAAAGCTATCGCTTTCATCATATGAAAGACGAGGCTAGGTAAGATAATGGAAATGTATAGGACTGCAGAGCAAGCGAAAATAGATTAAAGAAAACACATGTTAGAATTAAATAACATTAGCCTTAAAAATTAAAATTTTGAGAACGATTATTTGAAATGCTAAAAAATATGATCAAAGTATAAAAAAAAAATTGGTAAAAAAAAACCTATAACTTTCATTTTTGTTTCTTCAATTTATTTGTGTGAAACAACGTGCATATTATCTTTTTTATAAAGTTTTAATATTTTGAAAGTTATATTAAAAGAGGCAAATATTTCCAAGTAAAAAATCAATCAAAGAAAATAATGAAAAGATTTCACTTTTTTTTTTTCAATTTTCTTAAAGTAAATTTGACATTTTACTTTGTAACGCCCCAAAATTTAGGAATTTAATTTTATTATCTTAAGTATAATTTTGAGATTTTGGGTGTTATTTAAATGTTGAAGATTTTATCTTATGGAGATTTGATTCTATTGAATAACTGAAAATATCAAATTTTTGTTAAGTTGAAATTTATGTTTAATTTGTTTTGGTTATGTATGTTTGGGGATATTTTTGGACTTAAGGACTTAATAATTGTATTGTGAGAATAATGTAATGATTTATGAAAATATAGTTTGATAAGATAAAGATGATTGGTTGGTTGAGAAGAGAGATTATGTGATTTATTTGGGAAAAAAAGAAGATAAAAAGGGAGATTTGGTGGGTTTTAAATGAGGAGAGAAAATTTGTTTTATTTGGTTGAGTTTGGAGAAAGAGGAAAAGGAAAAGAAAAATAATAATTAATGCTATTATTTTGTTTAAATATGGCATAGGAAGTTGTGTTATCTCCTTCATTGGAAAAAAAAGGAAAGAAAAGGAGAAAACCCTAACCCTAATTCCGCCGTCGCCACCCCCTCTTGCAAACCGCCACCGTCGCCGCAACCGCCGTCAGTCCGAGCTGATCGACTTCATCAGGCGCGTCGCCTCCGTCGTTTGAAGTCGCGCTGCCGTCATAGTCGAACCGTGCGCAAGCGTCAGCCGTCACGTGGAGCACATCACGCACGACAACGCTTCGTCAGCCATCGCCTCCGTCTTCAGTCGTTCGCAGCGAATCGAGTCGTCCGGCTTGCAGTAGCAACATCGTCGCCGTCTTTGTCGTTGGTCTTATCTGTCAACGAACCATCAGCAGGCGTAACCCGAGTCAACCTGACAACAGCCGCCTGAGCCGTTCGAGCCGCGTGTGCGAGTTGTGCCTCCAACCACACGCAAGTGTCAAGTCGAGCTGCACGTGCGTTGTTTTGCTGAGTCGTGCCTAGAGTCTACCCGAGTGGAGCCACACGTGAGTCCTTAGCTGAGTCGACTAGCTAGTCCCTTCCTCCAGCTGAGCTGCCAGTCGGTTTTCCCCCTCCAGTCAAGCCAGTTGAGCTGCCAAGCTTCTTTTAACCCTATTTTTGACCCATTTTTCTTGGTAAGCCTTGGTATGCTTGATTTGGTTTAGTCTACCCAGCTAAGGTTTATTTTGACCTTAACTAAGTTAATTGTTGGATTAAATTGACTATAGTTAACTGGAAGCCGAGCTGGGAATTTGTCCAACTAAGTCTAAACCGAGTTAGGCCTTGATCTTGGGTAAGTTACTTCAAATGGATTTTTGGACCCTTAATTCTTTAAAGGTTAAATTATTAAATTTAGTTTTTATAACTATCACTAGAAGAAATCTGGTCTTTAATGTCGGGTGGAAAAAATGAAAAATAAGCTTTAATGTCGGTTTTCAAAAGGCGGATGTTTAATGTCGGTTTTAAACCGACATTAAAGCTTTATCTTTAATGTCGGTTTAAAACCGACATTAAACATCATGTTTTTTAGAACCGACATTAAAGGTCTTTTTATTTTATTTTTTATTTTTTTAATTTTGTAAAAAGTTGAATTTTTCTCTCTCTTACTTTAGTCTTTTCTCCTTTCTTCTCTACCAAACCCTACACTTTACTCTTTTCTCCTTTCTTCTCTACCAAACCCTACGAAGGTTTTCTCTCAACATTTCTTCCCTTTCTTGCTTTCTCAATCTCATCACTTTCTCCCCTCTCTTCTCTGATCAGTCGCCAACGCGTGTGAACTCGTCGCCGTGCTATCATCGGAGGCAGCTTCTTCCGTTGCCGCATCGCGCTCGTGCCTCACGTGGAACACTTACCCTCCTCACCACCGGCACGTTACCGGCTCGATTATTTTATGAATGTGAAATCATAGTTTCATTACGTTTCTCTTCTGATTTCAATTCTTCAAACCACGAAGCTGTATCGTGGATTTTAATCATGGCTAATTGGATCTCCTCCAAGCTTAAAGCGGCCGAGAGCATTCTCCAGCAGGTGGGTTTCCCCCCTCCCCCTTTTTTTCCTTCTTTTGTTGCATTTATGAGGATTTGGTGGGAGGTTGTGTGGATGTTCGATTTTCTTTTGTTTTTGCGTTGTTTGTAAAGTTGTAGATCCGAAATTAGGCGTGTGTTTTGATTTTATGGAGAATTGAGCTGCGGATTGTTGTGTTGATAGTGGAAATTGAATGTATGTTTTCATTTGTTTCGTGTCGAGGTTGGTTTTGTTTATTGTTTTTGTGAAATGGATGATTTAGATCGATCAGGAAGCGGCGGAGTCGCTTAAAAAGGGGGAAAGGCCTCCAGCTGTGGATTATTTGGAAGCCGCTGGAAAAGCTGGAGATATTTTGCCTTTGAAGGATCAACTCAAGAAGAAGAATCAAGTAGATAATGTGGAAAATTGCGAAGTGATCTAAGTTTGAATGTGAGTAGAAGCCAGGATAATGCGATTTCTGCCTCATCAAAACCCTCGCCGTCGTCAAAATCACCTACTCTAACGGACAGTGACTAGACCGAACTGCTCGGTAACTTCAATCTTTCTTTTTATTACCATGTAAATTCATGGATTGTCATCAACGGATATAGTTGTCCATTTTGTCGGAAGGTAATTTTTCCCCAAAGTTTTTTGTTGAAATTTTCAATATTATTTAGCTAATGTAGAAAGTAGGTCTGTTTTAAAATTTCAACTTCGTTACCTCTTTCAATTGTATTGCACTTGCTAAACATTCCTGAAAAGCCTCCACCTTTTTTTTCCCTCTTAATGGAAAATGTCATACCAATTTTGGAACTTCTCAATTTTGTTAACATTAACATCTGTGGAAAATTTTAATTTCAGGGGAGAACATTCCAGTTTTGGCTTGGGGTACACGTGTTCGAATTGCTGCTGGCGCAGCTCGTGGAATTGCTTATCTACATGAAGATTGTAAGTTTCTTCTTTCAGACATTGTTACTGACGAATATTTACCGTGAGTTGGTCCAATAGTTACAGAATGTAAACATAATGGCTTCCAACTAAATCTATAGGATTAGGTAGTAACCCTTTGAAATTAGTTAAGGTGTGAGTTAAGGTGTGCATAAAGTCGGTTGAAGTTTGAAGACATATTTATTTTAACAAGTGACTTCTATGATGCTCGACTTTGATGGTCATTCCACTTCTTATACATGCTGCTTCATTAATTATTCATTCTCATCATACATCCATTGTTATGGTGCTTTGGTTTTAAGAAAATCTAGTTAGATATTAGTAATCTTCAGTCTTCTATCCAAGCGTTTAGTTTCTTCTTTGACTTCTCTAAGTATTTTTCAATATCTCTCTCAGTATTATGGTGATTCTTACCAGGTCATCCTTATCGGGCTATATTTAACAAAGTTTTTTGTTGCAAACATTGTCAGAAGGCTTTGCTATGATTGGTCGTCCAGGCAGGGTTAGATATTTTCAAATTTCTGGTCTTCTTAGATGATGAATTGACTGAACAATCAGAAACTGGCCGGAAGAAGAAGAAGCGTAAGACTACACCTAGAAATGTTGTAAGTTTCCAATATCGATCTTGAGTTCATCGGGGACTATGTTATGCTGATATCATTGTATGTTTATGCTGTGAAATAGTTTGGATTATAGAATTACTTTAACTAACTGAAAGTGTATAAGTAAAAAGAAAAATATGACCTCCATTTGTTTTTTGTTAAAAAGGAAATTATATTTATTTTCTCACAATTTCTTTATGATCTGGTTAATCTTTTTTAAGGAAACATTTGAATTATTAGTCAAATTTCAATCATAAAAACAAGTTCTTAAAAACTATTATTTTAGAAGTTTTGATAACATAGGAAAAAAACTCATGGGTGGAAGTAATCTTTAGAAGCAATTTTCAAAATTAAAATAACCAACCATGGCCTAAGTTACCTTATAGCAAAATTCTCAAGTAAATTTCAGTTAAAATATGATTCTAATTTGAATGGTGGGGGGGGGGGGGGTGGAAACCATAGTTCGCTTGAGGATTTGGAGATCATTTGTGTTAGTGATCGAGAACAGTTTATAAAAAATTTAAATGCTAAAATTCATTGAATGGTTGTAACCTGTTAGTTGCCAATTTCATTACCATATCAGTGACCATGCCCTTTTCTTGTCTAGAAATTTATTAAGTATGCAATTCTATTTATTTTTTGTTTTCTTGTATTCTTGAAACAATCCTTGTGCAAATTTATTGGGAGGTTCTGTTATTGCAAAACACGGGAGAATGGAACTAACTTATTCAATGGTGGGCTTATTTCCTATGCCACTATGTAAATGTTCTTTCTCCTACTCATGTAATCTTATTTTCAGATCCCAGACCATCTTCTTCCAAAAGTGGCAATTGTTGGAAGGCCAAATGTTGGTAAATCTGCAATGTTTAATAGACTTGTTGGGGTAATAATCTTTTTTCTTGATAGTCCTATAGCCCTTTGTACTATTCAGTTCTCTGGAAATGAGATTTAAAGCTTCCAGTACTACTATTACTCAGACAATATTGTTCCTTCTAAATTAGTCTTTCTGTTGGTACCCTAGGGGAACAGGGCTATTGTTGTGGATGAACCTGGTGTTACTAGGGATCGGTTATATGGTAGATCCTTTTGGGGGGACAATGAATTTATGGTTGTGGATACAGGAGAGGTTCTTTCTGTCTCGAAAACACAAAATGATGTTATGGAGGAATTGGCTATCTCGACAACCATAGGCATGGATGGAATTCCCCTTGCTTCCAGAGAAGCAGCTGTTGCAAGGATGCCGTCAATGATTGAGAGGCAAGCCACAGCAGCTGTAGAAGAAGCATCATCATCAAATTCAGTTTCTGATATTTTGATATTTCTACTAGCAACTAGGTCATAACATTGTTACTTATCAATTCAACCATCTTGATGTCTTTTACAGGGAGTTATCACTAAACAAATGACTGCAATAGAAGAAATGGTTGCAAGTGAGTACAATTAGCCAGACCCTCATCTTTGTGACAAGATCTTGAAGTTGGTCATTTGTGAAGCGTTCTACTTTGCTATTAGTTGCAGTTTTAGTTATTGCTCTCTCAATATATTCTTTTTCTTTCTTTCTTTCTTTTTTTCCAAAGGATGATCAGTGTAATAATTAAGCCTCATAATTTCTGTGTTTGGATCCAAGTTGTATATAAATGTCACATTATTAAGATTTCATTTTGTATATGTACAAGTAAAAGATTTCATTTTTAACTATTTGGTGTCATACAAAATGGACAATAATGCAAGGATTTAATAAAAATAAATTTGAAAAAACGACATTAAAGACAGCTTTAATGTCGGTTAAAAAAAAATTAAAGACATCTTTAATGTCGGTGGAAAAACGACATTAAAGATGTATCATAAGTGACATTAAAGACATATTTAATGTCAGTTATCCACCGACATTAAAGATGAACCGACATTAAAGGCCTTCAATAACACCTTCAAAGATGTCGGTTTATAACCGACATTGAAGGGCTTTAATGTCGGTTTATAACCGACATTAAAGATGTCTTTAATGTCGGTTATAAATCGACATTGAAGCCCAACCGACATTAAAGCCCTTTAATAACACTCGCAAAGATGTCGGTCGCCAAGCGACATTAAAGGCCTTTAATGTCGGTTTTAAACCGACATTAAAGGCCAAATTTCTTGTAGTGTATTTAGGACATCGCTGCTTGGAAGGCGTGATTTTACTGTTAAATTTTGATTGATCTAATCTCCAGGTAAGAGATTCTACTACTAGACCTACGAGTGGAATTAAGAGATCGCATGTATTTTTAGTTATGTATATTGATGATTAGATTGCATAACGGCATGACAATTTAATGATGATATGATATGACATGATGACATGATATGACATGATGATATGGTATGACTTGATGATGTGATGATGATTTGTTACGTGTATGTTATGGTTAGGGTGTATGTTAGCTTATCCTATTAGAGTCGTACCTGCATGGGTGTCCTTCTGGATCACCACCTTTTTAGGACTCCGCAGTCCGATGGGATCGTCAGTCTGGCATTAACATAGACATGATTCGAGTGATTCGACGGGATCGCTCGCAGCCCAGTGTTTCCTCCGGGTACACTACAGACTAGTTTATCCTGAGTGTTCCTTTAGGATCACCGAAGACCAGTTATGTTCCTCCAAGATCACATGTTGCACGTGTTCGGGAACGTGCCAGTTTTTGGGTACCACTTTTCAGGACTCTAATAGGAAGTTAACAGGCACCTAGCAGGACTAGTAGTGGGCCCCTTACTGAGTATTTTAAACTCACTCTTTCCATTTCTATTTTTCAGTCAGAGGCAGAGATAAGAGCAAAGGCAAGCTGGCGAGTGACCAGAAGTGATCGTGGCGAGCCATAGGGATCTTTTGCTTCCGCTTTATGTCATTGTTCAGATTTTAATGTTTGCATTTTATTTTATTCTTTATTTGTTATTTTATTTCTTTAAAACTAGATAGGGCCCAAGTTAAGATTTTATTTTTGTACTTATCTCTAATCACATTTGTTTATGCTTTTAAATGAAAATTTTGAGGTTTTGTTTTATTTTTACCTAAATTTTACAAATTTTATTTATCTTTTAAATTTGTAATGGCTTCGACTTAGTATAAGGAGTTGGGTCGTTACATACTTGATCACAGCCAACAAATTTGACTAATTAATCAAAAGAGAGAAGCTCTTAAATCACTATATGTTTAGAGTAAATAATTAATTTAGATGGTTTCGTAAAACTTTTGTCAGTTTTGTGTATTAACTTTTGTCAGTTTTGTGTATTAACTTCCACTCTTTATCTCATATAACCACATTGTTATCCATTTTATCTCGTTAAAAATTGTGATTTCTTTATAAGAAGTTACACTATTATTAAGTTTTTTTTTGTCTTATTTAATAAATAACTACTAAATGTTTTAATGTTATTGACTTTTTGCAACTATAAAATAAAGAGTGGAAGTTTGCACCAAAAGGAAAAGTTTTTGTTAGAAAAAAAAATATATCATGGATAGTATTATACTATGCTCTTATTCCATCATTATATCTTTTTACTTGCACGATCTAACACTAAGAGTCATTTCATCATGATGCATTACAATCATATGTTTATAAACAGTACTTATATGTATGTTATAAACTGTTGACTAGTATTTTGTTTAAAAATCTCATTAGTCATAGCATTTAACTATTTCTTCTTGAAAATATTAGTAAATTTTATTCACTTTAGAATGATGATTGTTGCATTGTAGATGAAATTTCACATGCGTAAATCTCACGCTAGTAAATAACTTCAAATAATTTTACCATTCTCTCTCTTTAGAAAGATTAAAATAGTCAAAGTTTTTACAAATAGTTCAGAAGATTTCACCCCTCATTCATTATTGGTCGAAGTCATGGAAGAGTTCCCCAACCAAGTGTAAGTAATCAGAAAGGATGTGTCAAAGTGTTAAAAGGACAAGTAGCAAAGGTTTTAAAGTCCCTCACTTAAGTTAAAGATAGACCAGTAGCAGGGGCATTCAAACAAGTGAAATTGGTTTAGAACCAAGCTCCAGATGATGTTTCTCCTCACCCACATGCTCTTACTTTTAAAAAGCTATTAGGTTTGTCATTGGTAGACTGGACGGCATACCTGATACAAGATTGTGGTCAAGCTCCACCATAAACAAGCCATTTGAATGACTTAGTCTCTACAACAAATGAGAATATCGATAAGAAGACCTTTGAAGACACAAATCTCGAAGGAAGATTATACCAAAGTTTCTAGAAGAAAGATTGTGTATAATAAAGGAAAAGAACATTTATGAAGACATTGAGGTGACACAACTATGTCTAGTCTTAGATGTCATTCGTTACTTCACCCAAGTTGAAGATGCCAAAATTTGGAAAGTATAATGGGGGCGACTACCTTAACAGTCATTTCATCATGTACGACTGAAGGATGTCGGTCCACTTCCAGGATGACAAATTTTTTCTCCACTTTCAAGAACACCTAATTTAATACTATGTGATCTCGTGATAAGGAATGTATTCTTTATTAGGTATGAGGTATGATGAGGGTGCTACGAAGGTGTCAACCTAGTTGAGATGTTCTAGTGCGCCAATTAGTTGTTCATAAAAAGATAGGCTAATTGGCTCAGTTACTCATTGGTACATGTAGTTGGATATCTCTCAAGTGCACAAGTCTTGAAATAGCACAAGGAAATTATTAATTTGGCTTAATACCGTTTTAATCTCCAGTTTATAAAAAATGAGGCATTGGACACTTTTAAGGAATATGCCTAAAGATGTAAAGATAGTCGATCAGGGGCAACGTTCAGTTGATTGAGTAAGGATATTAATGTCACTAGTGTTTTATAAGTGTTATGAATGCTACATACTACTATAAAATACCCTTTACATTATGACAATGAGAGAAAGACTTGTAAGCGAATTTTAAAAGAGAGAGGATTACAAAGGATGCAGAAGTAGAAGTTAGCATCATTAAAAGCAATCCCACTAAATGAAAAGATGAAGTGCATGAGGTCAGCTCGGGGTAGAGCATTATCAGCCATGTGTCACTACCATCATTTAAACAGGTGATCTATGAAGAGGAAAAGTCAAATAAATGAAGCAAAGAAATGACAACAAAGCATTTGACCCTATCGTCTTTAGTAATGCAATTCAATCTGATGAGTTGGTTTCTCCCTTCTTGCAAAATTTGGAGCATCTCAATTGGAAAAAAGAACTACCTAAGACTGCAAGAGAAATCGAAGATTATTTTCTATTGGAATAGGGCAAGACCTTTATAACAGGCACACCTTTTAATGTCTTGTTGAATTGGATGACATCTTGACAGTCGCATGCATGTGTTCTATTCTCCAAAATAAAATGGATTACTGGTTTAAATGTTTTTTCAATATTATATTTATCCTTCCTATTTGTCTAACATGAAAGAAAATATATGATATTATTGAAGACTTTGACATCAAATTAAGGTTGGATTTCAAATCTCCATCTCTTATTCATGAGAAGAGGAATTAAAATATGTTGTGCTTGAGACGTTGAAATAGAGAACAAGAGGATTATTCAACTAACAAGTCAAAATCTTTATTTTGGAAGTGACTAAGTTGTAAGATATCTAATAATCATTAGTTTTGCTCGTAAAATGAATTTAACAGGAGTTTTCCTATTTTTATCAAAGACCATATTGGGTAGTCTCCCCTAATTTAATATATAGGGGGAGACTAGCTTTCTTTATCGAAGTCCAAGTATCGTCCATCTGAGTAAGACTGCATTGCAAAGTATAGGATGTTTGTCACTATTACTTGCATAAGAGAGCCAATTCTAAGAAAATTCACTCTTTCAAGATTATAAGACCCATTATAGTTTTTCACTTATGAAGAGTTTCAAGATTGAAGGACTTTAAGATCAAGATCTAAGTTACAAGATTACTGACTTTTATAGACTTACTTATTTACCATCGGTCTTAACGACTAGAGATGGTGTTTTATTTGGTTAAATAATCACTCTAAGGAGATTTTCAAGGCAATTTAGAATCGATTACGGCTCAAGTTCATGATACCTAATAGCTAGTTTTGGGAAAAAGTAAACCACCTATTTTGTATGCTTTGACTCGTTTTCTTCTTTTGAAAAGAATCTAAAGAATGTTTAAAAAAAGAAAACTATTAAAATAAGCATGTCATAGTATGTACATACATACATGCATTCATGAATAACATTTATCTTTTTGTTTTTAGCTATGATGCACTTGTTTATCCCTAGCTCTAGCATTTTATTTTGTCATGTGACGCTTGTTTATCCCTGACCTTTCACACTTCTTGTTGTGAAGGTACTTGTTTATCCCTAGCCTCCAACATTTTATTTTTGTTGTGATGGCGCCTGTTTATCCCTAACCTCCAGTGTTTCATTTTGTCATGTGGCGCTCGTTTATCTCTAGCCTTTGACACTTTCTGTTGTGGAGGTGCTTGTTTATCCTTGGACCTCAGAGTCTTATTTTTGCTGTGATGGTGCTTGTTTATCCCTGGCCTCCAGCATTTTATTTTGTCATGTGGTGCTTGTTTATTCCTAGCTTTTGACACCTTTGTTGTGGAGGGCAACTTTACCAAAGAAGACTAATGCGAGCATATAATAAGAAAGTGCATCCCTAAAGCTTTCGAGAGGGAGATTTGATATTAAAAAGAATACTTCTGTTTCAAAAGGATCATTGAGGAAAATGGACTCCTAATTATGAAGTTCATTCGTAGTGAAAAAAGCTTTTTCAAGAGAAGCTCTACTTTTGACTAATATGGATGGCGTTGAGTTAGAAAATCCTGTGAATTCAGATTATATTCGAAGATATTATGCATGAGATCTTTTCTTAGAGGGTTTCGTAATGTTGAAAGAAGTCAGGGGTATTTCTAGGAAACTTACATTTAGTTCTTAGAATGTTATTTCCAGATGTGTAAACTTTCTCTCACCCCTCTCTTTGTACTCCTATTCCAAGCATTGTTGTCACAATTTTTTTTTCATTTCTTATTATATTTATTAAACATATGTTTATTTGACAATCTTTTCTTTTATCCTTTCTAAAATATAGTAAACATTCATGATTCATCAGTCCATTATTCTACATTTTGTTAATTAGCAAGGATTCAGTACAACTTATTGTATTTGCAAACCAAGTAAAAGCTATGATTTTCTTTTGAAAACATTTAAGGAAATATAGGTGTCTACAAGTCCAGACAAATTTTATTATGATGGGAGTTATCGTAATTGGAAGTCTACATCTTAAAGGGATTCACGTTTTATGATGTCCAAGGACTAAACAATATTGGATCTTTACAACATAGTGCAGTCATTCGCAGTTTTGATTCAAAGAGTGGCAAATTCGGCAACTTAAAAAGCTTTCATGATATATGTGTTTTATTCTATCCGGTGGTCATACTGATCAATTGTTAAGAGGATTGATGAATGGAGCACTGAGCTATTTATTTCTTTGGAAATCACAATATTTTATTTTGAAATTAAATTTTTACCTAGTCCAAAGTAGGACGAGTCCAATTTTTATCAAACCTAGTCCTGGAACTAAGGTTGATGACTTTTCAAATTTGGTTAAATTGTGTCCAGATCTAAAGCTGAAGCCAAAGCCTGTCTATCAGGTCCTTTACTTATCAAACCTAGTCCTGGAGCTAAGTTTGATGTCTTTTCGAATTTGGTTAAATCGAGCCCAAATCTGAAGTTGAGGCTGAAACATGTCTATCAGGTCCTTTATTTATCAAACCTAGTCCTGGAGCTAAGGTTGATGTCTTTTTGAATTTGGTTAAATCGAGCCCAGATCTGAAGCTGAGGTCGAAGCCAGTCTATCAGGTTCTTTATTTATCAAACCTAGTCCTGGAGCTAAGGTTGATGTCTTTTCGAATCTGGTTAAATCGAGCCCAGATCTGAAGCTGAGGCCGAAGCCTGTCTATTAGGTCCTTTATTTATCAAACTTGGCCATAGAGTTAAGGTTGATAATCTTTTTTAGTTCTCACTCTAAAAAAAATAAAATTTGGTCCAAATACTTTATCTATTTCCTTTGTCTACCTTTAAATATTTTCAGGATAGACAAAGGGGGCAAGCTGTAGATACCATATTTTGGCCATCTATTTTTTATATTTACTTTACTTTATTTTATTTTATTACTTTATTTTTATTAAATTAAGTTGATTTAAATTTAAATTTATTTATTTTAAAAAAACAAAAAACAATAATTAAATTTCATATCTCCTCCCTATTTTCTCTCAACCACTTCCTCCTCACAAGTCCCACGATTTTTCCCCTCCCTCTTCACGATTCTTCCCACTTTTCCACTATCACAAACACGATCCTCACGATCTTGCAATCTTAAAAAAAAAGCTGAAAAAAAGAGGGAAGGAGGAGATTTTTTTAGAAAAATGAGAGATCAGTTAAAAGGGTGCAAAGCGAAAAACTATTCTGCCAAAAGGTAAGCTTTTTCTTTCCATCTTTTCCCTTTATTAGAACGTAAATTGTTCTTCCATTCTTCAAATTTGTTTTGTTTTAAATTCGTTAAATTGATTTTTAACGAGCTTTTGATTTTGTTAGGTTAGACTAATTAAATCTATTCCTTCATCAAATTTTGCCTAGTCTGTGTGTTTAATTTTTTTAGGTTTATGGTGTTTTAATTTTGTTAGGTTTAGACCAATTGAATCTATTTTTTATTAAATTATGCCTCTGCTTTGTATTTTAATTTTGTTAGGTTAAACCAGTTGCATCAAATTTTGACTAGGCTATACTGTGTTTAATTTTTTTTAGATTTAGGGTGTTTTAATTTTGTTAAGTTTAGACCAATTGAATCTATTTTTTATTAAATTATGCCTCTGCTTTGTGTTTTAATTTTATTAGGTTAAATCAATTGAATACCAATAGAATATTGTTGCATCAAATTTGCTTACTGTGTTTAATTTTGTTAGGGTTATGGTGTTTTAATTTTATTAGACCTAGATCGTTTAAATACCATCACATCAAATCTGCTTTTGTGTTTTAATTTTGTTAAGTTTAGGTTATTTGAAAATTGTTACATCAAATTACCTATGTCCATTTGATTTAAGTTTGTTAAATTTAGGGTTTAATTTGGTTGTTTTTACTGTTTATTAAATATGTTTGATATGGATTGATTAGATTTGTTGAATGGCAGAATACTTATTTCACCACTGTATATTATTTACTTTCCAAACATTATTTCTCAAACTGTATATATTTCTAATGTAGCATATTATTTCCAATATTTTATTTTTGAATATGTAGATATTATCTCCAACTTGTATTATTTGGCAACATATATTGTTGGTTGTATTATTTGTCATATTTGCCAACTATTTTATATTGTATTATTTATGGGAAAGAGTAGTGTTCATTTATGTATTTTATGGTTAAAATCCCATAAATACATAAAATTTCTCAATTTTTAAAAATTAATTAGTAAATTATTTTTAAAGAAAGTATATCTAACAATTTTATATTTTAGAATGGGATTGAGTAGTGTTTTTTTTTTAATTCATTAATTATTTAGATACATGAAATTTTTCATTAAAAGCCTATGATGGAAATCAAAATATCAAAGTTTGATATTTTAATATTCTTGAGGTAAATAAAAAATCTTTTTAAATAAAAATTAAATTCTATTTTTCTAATGACTCTCATGTCACCCATATGATCATCAATTCAGTTTTTTTTTCTTAGATATGAATTGATAACCATGGGACATTTAAAAAATATCAAATAAAAAACTTTGTTTTGTGAATCTCTTTAATTTAGTTTAAAAGATAAAATTTAGTAATCATTTTTATGGGTGTGGTAGGGTGCTAATACCTTCCCTACACACAACTAACTCCTGAACCTTAAATCTGAATTTACGTAGACCAATTTTTTCTTTTTGGTGACCAATCACACCTTAATATGATTGGTGGCAACTCCAAACCTTTTAAATATTAAATATTAAATGATTGGGGATGTCGGTCGCTCCGCGTCGCGATCACGTGCGACATCGTGTTTCAAGTTTTTTATTATACTTGGTTTTGAAATATGATTAATCGATGTTTATGGTGAACGAGAAGGTGATTTCCTTAAGGCTACATGAATGTGTTTCTGTAGCGCAACCTACAGTTGTTAGGGGATTCTAGGGCTAAAAGAGGTCATGACCAGAGATTCGAGAACTTGAGCCTAGGTGAGGATGTGGATGGAGGATTGTGATATGGCTTCGAGCCTAACTTAACCCATGGTGGGTGGCTTTATGTGCACATAGGAGCGAATATGGAGGTTGTTACTATGGTAGGTGCTAAGTATGCGTGAGCTCCGTTTGGCCACATGTTTCTTTGTGGATATGCATCACGAGCTATTCTAGGTCGTGTATTTAGTATGCTATCATGGTTGGATTGGATGAAGGTTGTTACTGTGGTAAGTGCTAAGTATGCGTGAGCTCCGTTTGACCGCGTGTTTCCTTATGGATATGGATCACGTGTGAGCTATTTAGGATCGTGTATTTAGTATGCTATCATAGTTGGATTGGATGGAGGTTGTTACTGTGGTAGGTGCTAAGTATGCGTGAGCTCCGTTTGGCCACATGTTTCCTTGTGAATATGGATCACTTGTGAGCTATTCTGAGTCACGTGTATTTAGTATGCTATCATGGTTGTATTGGATAGAGGTTGCTATCATGGTGGGTACTAAATATGTGTGAGCTAGTTTTGACCGTATGATTCCTTGGTCATGTACGAGCTATCATTGGTCGTATATTTAGATGTCTTACCATGGTTAGATTGAGTACAAGTTTGTTGGTTTGATTGGTTACTATGTGATAACGATGTTTCAACTATCATTTCATTACTGATGCAAATTTATAGATTTTCTTTTTTAGCATATTTTATGAGTTTTTACTTCTAAAAATCTGTGACTCATTGAGTTTTAAGCTCACGTTTTCAATGTTCTCCCCCCCCCCCCCCCCCCCACAGGTAGCTGTCAAGGACCAAGCCATTATTGAGCTCCCCGTCATTTATTGTAAATTTTTATTCTTATTGTATGTATTTACTTAAGTTTTGTATTGTATAATGGGGTGGTTAGAAATAGCGAGAGTCACGCTAAGGTCACGTGTTTTGAGACCCCTTTTGGACTGTAATTATTTTATAACTAATATCTAGTTTGGATAGAAACTCTGACTAAGACTCTAGAATTGTCTAGATGAGTGTGTGGTGAGACACACTTGATGTTATTTAAGTTTGAAAAGCATAGAAATATAATTTTCTTCTACTTTCCAGGTGTGGTTAGTCCGTTTTTCAGGGGAGACTCTGTCGAAATTTTTATAGAATTTTTTTGAAAAGTGCTTTGCTAATCTTACATTGGAAAAGGAATGTTTTTAAAGAGTAGATTCACACCACAATCTATGTTAGAGTGAAAAACCTAAAATGAGGTGTGTCACTCACATTTCTTACTCACATCATTACACTTATAATAAACTTTAAGTAGCTAAAAATTCAAACACAAGAGTTAGTTGATGAAGAGTGGTAATAAAGTTCATGATAAACGATTAAACAACTTTTTTCATTATAATTATTGTAAAGAGGGAGATTGTACCTCTCAAGAACATAGTTAGTATTGTCTAGGAATGTTCAAAAAAATCAATAACCCGACCAACCCAAATTATCCAACCCAAACCATAAGGGTTAAGTTAGGTTAAATTTTCTATTGGGTTGAGTTGGATTAGAAAATTGAAGAAAAAAAGTTGACTCGAGTAGCCGGGTCGTGCAAGTAAGAGGTCGGGTTGACCCCAATCAAACCCGATTATGTAGATATATATATATATATATATATATATATATATATATATATATATATATAGGTTTTAGGCATATGTATATGTGTGTGTGTGTGTGTGTATGTATGTATATACATAATCGGGTTTGGTCGTTTCTACCCAACCCCTTACTTGCACGACCCGGCTATACCCGACTCAACTTTTTTTTTCTTCAATTTTCTAACACAACCCAACCCAATTCGGGTTGGTCAAGTTATCGATTTTTTTTAATACCCCTACCACCAACTCTAATTACCACCAATGACCAACTCTAGTGACCACTATAGACGACCAACTCTAAACAACTACCTTCAAGAACCGCCTAAGGTAACCACCACTACCAACTCCTATGACTAATTCCGACTACCACCAGTATATCATAAAACTTTAACGGCAATCATTTTGATAATATCTAAAATTTTGCTATATTTTCACCAATTGTTTTATTTACACTAATTTCTCTCATATTTTATAAATATCTCAAAACTATGAGTCATACTCCAAAAATGTGCTGGACTCAAAGTTACTAATCTAGTGAAAAGGTTGTATTAGCATTTGTTCAATGGGTAAGGAATTCAAATTATGCTTTACATTTTTAGGTTTACTAAGTCAAACAATATATATATATATATATATATATATATATATATATATATTTTTTTTTTTTTTTTTTTTTTTTTTTTTTTTTTTTTTGAAAAAGGTCTTATTAAGTAACAACTTGAGGTGGGGGATTAATTAGAACTCAGGATCTCTTGTCTTCGAGAACATACAGATGTAAGTTGAGCTAAGCTTATATTGGCATCAAACAAATATTTGGTAAAAATTATTTATATTCTATTTCTAAAAATTGTTTTTAGATTCTATGATCCAATTAAATGCAAAGTTTGAAAAATAATTTTTTTTTATTTTTTAAGTGTACCAACTTTAGAATTTTAACATTTAAATGTATAATTATATTAAGTATAAATAAAAAAAGAATTAGAAA
>NC_066859.1:24320536-24403036 GCF_025177605.1 Cucumis melo
AAAGAAAGAGAAAGAAACTCAAAATTAAAAATAATACGTAATAATAAAAAATGCAATATAATGGATTAAATAATCACATAAAATCACACAGAATAGAAAAGGAGAAAAGAAAATTAAAAATAATCACATAAAATCACAAAATTATTTATAATTAAAAATATCCGCATAAAATCGCAAGGAAGAAAAGAAAAATAAAATAAAATCGCAATTATAAATAATCAATAATGTCTACCTAATAGAGAAAAAAAATAAAAGAGAAGAAACTTAAAATTATAAACAATCTATCATACAATATAAATCTAAATTAAAAATATCTAGATAAAAAAATAAAAGAGAATAAACTCAAAATTATAAACAACCCATGATGCAATAAAAATCTAAATTAAAAATGTCTAAAAAAAGACATTGTACAACAAATAACCAAATGAAAATAATTCACAATAAAACCAAAATTGAGAATAGGGAAGACAATGAAAACAATCAATATTTAGTCAAACTTCTTAAAAAAAACTTAGAAAAAACAAAAGTGAAACTAAAGATCTAAATTAAATAACCCATAATGCAATAAAAATCTAAATTAAAAATGTCTAATAAAAAATGTCTAATAAAAGACATTGCACAACAAATAACCCAAATGAAAATAATCCACAATAAAACCAAAATTGAGAGTAGGGAAGACAATGAAAACAATCAATATTTGACTCAACTCCTTATAAAAAACTAAGAAAAAAGAAAAGTGAAACTAAAGATCTAAATTAAACAACCAATAATGCAATAAAAATCTAAATTAAAAATGTCTAATAAAAGACATTGCACAAGAAATAACCAAATGAAAATGATTCACAATAAAACCAAAGTTGAGAGTAGGGAAGACAATGAGAACAATCTATATTTAGCCAAACTAGTTAAAAAAAAACTAAGAAAAAACAAAAGTGAAACTAAAGATCTAAATTAAACAACCAATAATACAATAAAAATCTAAATTAAAAATGTCTAAAAAAAGACATTGCACAACAAATAACCATATGAAAATAATTCACAAAAAAACAAAAATTGAGAGTAGGGAAGACAATGAAAACAATCCATATTTAGTGAAACTCCTTACTAAGAAAAAACAAAAGTGAAACTAAAGATCTAAATTAAACAACCCATAAAGCAATAAAATCTAAATTAAAAATGTCTAATAAAAGACATTGCACAACAAATAACCAAATGAAAATAATCCACAATAAAACCAAAACAAAACCAAAATTGAGAGTAGGGAAGACAATGAAAACAATCAATATTTAGTCAAACTCCTTATAAAAAACTAAGAAAAAACAAAAGTGAAACTAAAGATCTAAATTAAACAACCCATAATGCAATAAAAATCTAAATTAAAAATGTCTAATAAAAGACATTGCACAACAAATAACAAAATGAAAATAATCCACAATAAAACCAAAATTGAGACGAGGGAAGACAGTGAAAACAATCAATATTTAGTCAAACTCCTTAAAAAAAACTAAGAAAAAACAAAAGTGAAACTAAAGATCTAAATTAAACAACCAATAATGCAATAAAAATCTAAATTAAAAATGTCTAAAAAAAGACATTGCACAAGAAATAACCAAATGAAAATGATTCACAATAAAACCAAAATTGAGAGTAGGGAAGACAATGAGAACAATCTATATTTAGCCAAACTAGTTAAAAAAAAACTAAGAAAAAACAAAAGTGAAACTAAAGATCTAAATTAAACAACCAATAATACAATAAAAATCTAAATTAAAAATGTCTAAAAAAAGACATTGCACAACAAATAACCATATGAAAATAATTCACAAAAAAACAAAAATTGAGAGTAGGGAAGACAATGAAAACAATCCATATTTAGTGAAACTCCTTACTAAGAAAAAACAAAAGTGAAACTAAAGATCTAAATTAAACAACCAATAATGCAATAAAAATCTAAATTAAAAATGTCTAATAAAAGACATTGCACAAGAAATAACCCAATCAAAATAATCCACAATAAAACCAAAATTAAGAGTAGGGAAGACAATGAAAACAATCAATATTTAGTCAGACTCCTTAAAAAAACTAAGAAAAAACTAAAGTGAAACTAAAGATCTAAATTAAACAACCAATAATGCAATAAAAATCTAAATTAAAAATGTCTAATAAAAGACATTGCACAAGAAATAACCCAATCAAAATAATCCACAATAAAACCAAAATTAAGGGTAGGGAAGACAATGAAAACAATCAATATTTAGTCAGACTCCTTAAAAAAACTAAGAAAAAACTAAAGTGAAACTAAAGATCTAAATTAAACAACCAATAATGCAATAAAAATCTAAATTAAAAATGTCTAATAAAAGACATTGCACAAGAAATAACCCAATCAAAATAATCCACAATAAAACCAAAATTAAGGGTAGGGAAGACAATGAAAACAATCAATATTTAGTCAGACTCCTTAAAAAAACTAAGAAAAAACTAAAGTGAAACTAAAGATCTAAATTAAACAACCAATAATGCAATAAAAATCTAAATTAAAAATGTCTAATAAAAGACATTGCACAAGAAATAACCAAATGAAAATGATTCACAATAAAACCAAAGTTGAGAGTAGGGAAGACAATGAGAACAATCTATATTTAGCCAAACTAGTTAAAAAAAAACTAAGAAAAAACAAAAGTGAAACTAAAGATCTAAATTAAACAACCAATAATACAATAAAAATCTAAATTAAAAATGTCTAAAAAAAGACATTGCACAACAAATAACCATATGAAAATAATTCACAAAAAAACAAAAATTGAGAGTAGGGAAGACAATGAAAACAATCCATATTTAGTGAAACTCCTTACTAAGAAAAAACAAAAGTGAAACTAAAGATCTAAATTAAACAACCAATAATGCAATAAAAATCTAAATTAAAAATGTCTAATAAAAGACATTGCACAAGAAATAACCCAATCAAAATAATCCACAATAAAACCAAAATTAAGAGTAGGGAAGACAATGAAAACAATCAATATTTAGTCAGACTCCTTAAAAAAACTAAGAAAAAACTAAAGTGAAACTAAAGATCTAAATTAAACAACCAATAATGCAATAAAAATCTAAATTAAAAATGTCTAATAAAAGACATTGCACAAGAAATAACCCAATCAAAATAATCCACAATAAAACCAAAATTAAGGGTAGGGAAGACAATGAAAACAATCAATATTTAGTCAGACTCCTTAAAAAAACTAAGAAAAAACTAAAGTGAAACTAAAGATCTAAATTAAACAACCAATAATGCAATAAAAATCTAAATTAAAAATGTCTAATAAAAGACATTGCACAAGAAATAACCCAATCAAAATAATCCACAATAAAACCAAAATTAAGAGTAGGGAAGACAATGAAAACAATCAATATTTAGTCAGACTCCTTAAAAAAACTAAGAAAAAACTAAAGTGAAACTAAAGATCTAAATTAAACAACCAATAATGCAGTAAAAATCTAAATTAAGAACTAAAAAAATGCCACATAAAAGAGGGGAGGGAGGGATTGAAATTTTCAAACCCTGTATATAGGTGCAAATAACAAATGACAAAAAAGAAAATAAAACCCACACTCTCCAGCCAGAAATAAATATAAAGAGTAAGATTTAGAACTTAAAAGAAAATTAAAAAGATCCAACTAAAGTGAAATTAGAAGACACACATGTCTTCTATTAAGGTAGAGTTAAGGTAGTATAGAAAAATTGGTTTCCGGACAACCAATTTTTCTTCAATCACCTTAAAATTACCAAGGACACTCCCCAAAATCAAAATAAATGATAAAGGAAAAAGACAATAATATATACAGAAATCACACAGAAAAAATTGCAAAATATTAAAGAAAACAAACAACAGAAAAACCTGGTAAGGAAAGCAGGTGAGCAGTTTTTGCTGTAGCAATCTCTGATTTCCTTAAGCAGAAATCTCCACAGAATCTATGTTCTTTGGAAGCTTCATTTACTATCCTCAAAGATGAGAATGTGGAGCTGCAAAGGACATACACATATCAGCTAAATGTTGCTCAAATAGATGGAGAAAAATTGACAGTTATTCAATAATTGGTTCCATTTTCTAATTCTTTATTTTCCTTCATAGGATCCATTTTTCAGGCATATCAGGAGTTCCACACATGCTGCTTCTCAAAATTTTCTAGCTAAAAGTGCCATGCCACTAAGCAAAGGCCGCTTGAAACCTATTTGGATCATGTACTCAGCAAAAGTTTCCTGCATTCAAACCAACCAAACACCCACAAAAAACTAAAAATCAAGATTTCAAAATAATTTCTAGTTGAAACAAGAAAAAAGAATTATCTTCCTTACTCTTAAGCCTAACTAACTGAGATGAATTAAAGATAGAAATTGAAATGCAAATACCCGATTAATTTGTGTATCAGCATCCAATCCCTTGTAGATTAATATAGTGATGAATGCCACCAACATTACCCAGAGCAATAGAAACTTCTAATATGCTCATTAAACCTTACAGCCACTGAGGGGTGGCTCTCTGCAGCAGCATCTACATACTCATCCCCAAAGATTACTTCTTACCTTTTCTCTCTCCCTTCTTCCCCCTCTATCTCCTTCCTTAATAATCTCATATTAAAGTTACACAGAGACACAAACATAAACTGACTTTTTCTGGAAAAAAGAAAAAAACCAACAATTCATACGAGAACCCATTTCAACAACAATGTGCGGATTTAAGTGCAAGCAGAAAACTAAAAATTAACATAGAAGACACATCCAAAGAGAAACTAGAATAGAAGACACAACTAAAGTGAAACTAGAAGACACAAGGTAGTATAGAAAAATTGATTTCCGGACAACCAATTTTTCTTACCTCATTTCAAAATTACCAAGTTTTAAAAACAATAATACAATTACTTTTTCCTAATTTTCCAAACCACTCGCCTAACACTATTTCTAGAGGTGGCAACTATGAAAGTAAGGGAGCATTGGTATTGAATCAATTAAACATAAGCGCGAGCAACAAGCAAAAGGATAAATTTCAGAACAATCCATAATATAAAATGCAAGCTAAAAGAATAAATTTAAATTAAAAATGTCTCATAAGAAGACATGGCACAACAAATGACCAAAATAAGAAAAAGAAGAAAGTCAACATTAAAGTCAACATTTCGGAGCAATCCATAAAACAAAATTCAAGCAAGCTAAAAATAATAATAAACCTAAGTTAAAAATGTCTCAGAAACAAGACATCGCACAACAAAAAAAACCAAAAAATGAAAAAGCATAAACTCAAAACACCATAAAAACACATCCCACAACAAAAGACCAAAAAAAAAAAAGAAAAATTTCAATATTTCAAAAAACAATCCATAATACATCATACAAACGAAGTTAAAAAAATAATAAATATAAACTAAAAATGTCTAAGAAGAAAACTCAAAATTTCAAAACAAACAATAATTCAAAAATGCGAACTAAAATAATAAATTCAAATTAAAAATGTCTCCTAAAAAGACATTGCACGGGAAAAAAACTCAAAATTTGAAAACAATCCATGTACAAAAAGCAAGCAAGCTAAAAAATAAACCTAAATAAAAAAAGAATAAATATACATCACACATAACCAAGAAATGAAAAAGAGAACCCCAAACTTCATAACAGTCCATATATAAGACAAAAATGCAAGCAAGCTAAAAAATAAACCTACATTAAAAAAGAATAAAGAGACCAGCACAACAAAAACAAAAAGAAACAAAAAACAGAAATACAAAATTTCAAAAGATACCATTATACAAAATATATCAAACAGAAATAAATCTGAACTAAAATGTGCTAATAGGCATCTCACAACAAAGAACTAAAGAAAATACAACAGCAAAATATGAAAAAGAACATTATGGAATGTTAAATCACCAAAATAAATTTAGTGGGAATAGAACTACATTAGCAAAAGAATAAATTCTACATTCGATCGAGGAAAAAAAAGTACAACCAACTAAGTAAATAAAAACAAAGAAAGAAAGAAAAAGAAATTAAAACAGAGAATACCAAAAGAAAAAAAGTGTCCACATAAAAGTAAAATAAGAAAGAGAAAGAAACTCAAAATTAAAAATAATCCATAACAATAAAAAAATGCAATATAAGGAATTATAAATAATCACATAAAATCACTAAATTATTTATAATTAAAAATGTCCACATAAAATCACAAAGAAGAAAAGAAAAAGAGAAGAAACTCAAAATTATAAATAATCTATCATACAATATCACTCTAAATTAAAAATGTCCACATAAAAAAAGATAAAAGAGAATAAACTCAAAATTATAAACAAAGTAAAAATCTACATTAAAAATGTCCAAAAAAAGACATTGCACAACAAATAACCAAATGAAAATAATTCACAATAAAACAAAAATTGAGAGTAGGGAAGACAATGAAAACAATCCATATTTAGTCAAACTCAAAAAAATCTAAGAAAAAACAAAAGTGAAACTAAAGATCTAAATTAAACAACCCATGATGCAATAAAAATCTAAATTAAAAATGTCTAAAAAAAGACATTGCACAACAAATAACCAAATGAAAATAATCTACAATAAAACCCAAATTGAGAGGGAAGACAATGAAAACAATCAATATTTAGTCAAACTCCTTAAAAAAAACTAAGAAAAAACAAAAGTGAAACTAAAGATCTAAATTAAACAACCCATAATGCAATAAAAATCTAAATTAAAAATGTCTAATAAAAGACATAGCACAACAAATAACCAAATGAAAATAATTCACAATAAAACCAAAGTTGAGAGTAGGGAAGACAATGAAAACAATATATATTTAGTCAAACTCCTAAAAAAATTCTAAGAAAAAACGAAAGTGAAACTAAAGATCTAAATTAAACAACCCATAATGCAATAAAAATCTAAATTAAAAATGTCTAGAAAAAGACATTGCACAACCAATAACCAAATGAAAATAATTCACAATAAAACCAAAGTTGAGAGTAGGGAAGACAATGAAAACAATATATATTTAGTCAAACTCCTTAAAAAAAATTTAAGAAAAAACAAAAGTGAAACTAAAGATCTAAATTAAACAACCCATGATGCAATAAAAATCTAAATTAAAAATGTCTAATAAAAGACATTGCACAACAAATAACCAAATGAAAATAATCCACGATAAAACCAAAATTGAGAGTAGGCAAGACAATGAAAACAATCAATAATTAGCCAAACTCCTTAAAAAAAACTAAGAAAAAACAAAAGTGAAACTAAAGATCTAAATTAAACAACCCATAATGCAATAAAAATCTAAATTAAAAATGTCTAAAAAAAGACATTGCACAACAAATAACCAAATGAAAATAATTCACAATAAAACCAAAATTGAGAGTAGGGAAGACAATGAAAACAATCCATATTTAGTCAAACTCCTTACTAAGAAAAAACAAAAATGAAACTAAAGATCTAAATTAAACAACCCATAATGCAATAAAATCTAAATTAAAAATGTCTAATAAAAGACAATGCACAACAAATAACCAAATGAAAATAATCCACAATAAAACCAAAATTGAGAGTAGGGAAGACAATGAAAACAATCCATATTTAGTCAAACAATAAAACCAAAATTGAGAGTAGGGAAGACAATGAAAACAATCCATATTTAGTCAAACTCCTTACTAAGAAAAAACAAAAATGAAACTAAAGATCTAAATTAAACAACCCATAATGCAATAAAATCTAAATTAAAAATGTCTAATAAAAGACAATGCACAACAAATAACCAAATGAAAATAATCCACAATAAAACCAAAATTGAGAGTAGGGAAGACAATGAAAACAATCCATATTTAGTCAAACTCCTTATAAAAAACTAAGAAAAAACAAAAGTGAAACTAAAAATCTAAATTAAACAACCCATAATGCAATAAAAATCTAAATTAAAAATGTCTAATAAAAGACATTGCACAACAAATAACCAAATGAAAATAATTCACAATAAAACCAAACTTGAGAGTAGGGAAGACAATGAAAACAATATATATTTAGTCAAACTCCTTAAAAAAAATCTAAGAAAAAACAAAAGTGAAACTAAAGATCTAAATTAAACAACCCATGATGCAATAAAAATCTAAATTAAAAATGTCTAATAAAAGACATTGCACAACAAATAACCAAATGAAAATAATCCACAATAAAACCAAAACAAAACCAAAATTGAGAGTAGGGAAGACAATGAAAACAATCAATATTTAGTCAAACTCCTTATAAAAAACTAAGAAAAAACAAAAGTGAAACTAAAGATCTAAATTAAACAACCCATAATGCAATAAAAATCTAAATTAAAAATGTCTAATAAAAGACATTGCACAACAAATAACAAAATGAAAATAATCCACAATAAAACCAAAATTGAGACGAGGGAAGACAGTGAAAACAATCAATATTTAGTCAAACTCCTTAAAAAAAACTAAGAAAAAACAAAAGTGAAACTAAAGATCTAAATTAAACAACCAATAATGCAATAAAAATCTAAATTAAAAATGTCTAAAAAAAGACATTGCACAAGAAATAACCAAATGAAAATGATTCACAATAAAACCAAAGTTGAGAGTAGGGAAGACAATGAGAACAATCTATATTTAGCCAAACTAGTTAAAAAAAAACTAAGAAAAAACAAAAGTGAAACTAAAGATCTAAATTAAACAACCAATAATACAATAAAAATCTAAATTAAAAATGTCTAAAAAAAGACATTGCACAACAAATAACCATATGAAAATAATTCACAAAAAAACAAAAATTGAGAGTAGGGAAGACAATGAAAACAATCCATATTTAGTGAAACTCCTTACTAAGAAAAAACAAAAGTGAAACTAAAGATCTAAATTAAACAACCCATAATGCAATAAAATCTAAATTAAAAATGTCAAATAAAAGACATTGCACAACAAATAACCAAATGAAAATAATCCACAATAAAACCAAAATTGAGAGTATGGAAGACAATGAAAACAATCAATATTTAGTCAAACTCCTTATAAAAAACTAAGAAGAAAAAAAGTGAAACTAAAGATCTAAATTAAACAACCCATAATGCAATAAAAATCTAAATTAAAAATGTCTAATAAAAGACATTGCACAACAAATAACCAAATGAAAATAATCCACAATAAAACCAAAATTGAGAGGAGGGAAGACAATGAAAACAATCAATATTTAGTCAAACTCCTTAAAAAAAACTAAGAAAAAACAAAAGTAAAACTAAAGATCTAAATTAAACCCATAATGCAATAAAAATCTAAATTAAAAATGTCTAATAAAAGACATTGCACAACAAATAACCAAATGAAAATAGTCCACAATAAAACAAAAATTGAGAGTAGGCAAGACAATGAAAACAATCAATATTTAGTCAAACTCCTTAAAAAAAACTAAGAAAAAACAAAAGTGAAACTAAAGATCTAAATTAAAACCATAATGCAATAAAAATCTAAATTAAAAATGTCTAAAAAAGACATTGCACAACAAATAACCAAATGAAAATAATTCACAATAAAACCAAAGTTGAGAGTAGGGAAGACGATGAAAACAATCCATATTTAGCCAAACTAGTTAAAAAAAAACTAAGAAAAAACAAAAGTGAAACTAAAGATCTAAATTAAACAACCAATAATGCAATAAAAATCTAAATTAAAAATGTCTAATAAAAGACATTGCACAAGAAATAACCCAATCAAAATAATCCACAATAAAACCAAAATTAAGGGTAGGGAAGACAATGAAAACAATCAATATTTAGTCAGACTCCTTAAAAAAACTAAGAAAAAACTAAAATGAAACTAAAGATCTAAATTAAACAACCAATAATGCAATAAAAATCTAAATTAAAAATGTCTAATAAAAGACATTGCACAAGAAATAACCCAATCAAAATAATCCACAATAAAACCAAAATTAAGAGTAGGGAAGACAATGAAAACAATCAATATTTAGTCAGACTCCTTAAAAAAAACTAAGAAAAAACTAAAGTGAAACTAAAGATCTAAATTAAACAACCAATAATGCAATAAAAATCTAAATTAAAAATGTCTAATAAAAGACATTGCACAAGAAATAACCCAATGAAAATAATCCATAATAAAACCAAAATTAAGAGTAGGGAAGACAATGAAAACAATCAATATTTAGTCAGACTCCTTAAAAAAACTAAGAAAAAACTAAAGTGAAACTAAAGATCTAAATTAAACAACCAATAATGCAATAAAAATCTAAATTAAAAATGTCTAATAAAAGACATTGCATAAGAAATAACCCAATCAAAATAATCCACAACAAAACCAAAATTAAGAGTAGGGAAGACAATGAAAACAATCAATATTTAGTCAGACTCCTTAAAAAAACTAAGAAAAAACAAAGTGAAACTAAAGTGAAACTAAAGATCTAAATTAAACAACCAATAATGCAATAAAAATCTAAATTAAAAATGTCTAATAAAAGACATTGCATAAGAAATAACCCAATCAAAATAATCCACAACAAAACCAAAATTAAGAGTAGGGAAGACAATGAAAACAATCAATATTTAGTCAGACTCCTTAAAAAAACTAAGAAAAAACAAAGTGAAACTAAAGATCTAAATTAAACAACCAATAATGCAATAAAAATCTAAATTAAAAATGTCTAATAAAAGACATTGCACAAGAAATAACCCAATCAAAATAATCCATAATAAAACCAAAATTAAGAGTAGGGAAGACAATGAAAACAATCAATAAAAAACTAAAGTGAAACTAAAGATCTAAATTAAACAACCAATAATGCAATAAAAATCTAAATTAAAAATGTCTAATAAAAGACATTGCACAAGAAATAACCCAATCAAAATAATCCATAATAAAACCAAAATTAAGAGTAGGGAGACAATGAAAACAATCAATAAAAAACTAAAGTGAAACTAAAGATCTAAATTAAACAACCAATAATGCAATAAAAATCTAAATTAAAAATGTCTAATAAAAGACATTGCACAAGAAATAACCCAATCAAAATAATCCACAATAAAACCAAAATTAAGAGTAGGGAAGACAATGAAAACAATCAATATTTAGTCAGACTCCTTAAAAAAACTAAGAAAAAACTAAAGTGAAACTAAAGATCTAAATTAAACAACCAATAATGCAATAAAAATCTAAATTAAAAATGTCTAATAAAAGACATTGCACAAGAAATAACCCAATCAAAATAATCCACAATAAAACCAAAATTAAGAGTATGGAAGACAATGAAAACAATCAATATTTAGTCAGACTCCTTAAAAAAACTAAGAAAAAACTAAAGTGAAACTAAAGATCTAAATTAAACAACCAATAATGCAATAAAAATCTAAATTAAAATTGTCTAATAAAAGGCATTGCACAAGAAATAACCCAATCAAAATAATCCACAATAAAACCAAAATTAAGAGTAGGGAAGACAATGAAAACAATCAATATTTAGTCAGACTCCTTAAAAAAACTAAGAAAAAACTAAAGTGAAACTAAAGATCTAAATTAAACAACCAATAATGCAATAAAAATATAAATTAAAAATGTCTAATAAAAGACATTGCACAAGAAATAACCCAATCAAAATAATCCACAATAAAACCAAAATTAAGAGTAGGGAAGACAATGAAAACAATCAATATTTAGTCAGACTCGTTAAAAAAACTAAGAAAAAACTAAAGTGAAACTAAAGATCTAAATTAAACAACCAATAATGCAATAAAAATCTAAATTAAAAATGTCTAATAAAATACATTGCACAAGAAATAACCCAATCAAAATAATCCGCAATAAAACCAAAATTAAGGGTAGGGAAGACAATGAAAACAATCAATATTTAGTCAGACTCCTTAAAAAAACTAAGAAAAAACTAAAGTGAAACTAAAGATCTAAATTAAACAACCAATAATGCAATAAAAATCTAAATTAAAAATGTCTAATAAAAGACATTGCACAAGAAATAACCCAATCAAAATAATCCACAATAAAACCAAAATTAAGAGTAGGGAAGACAATGAAAACAATCAATATTTAGTCAGACTCCTTAAAAAAACTAAGAAAAAACTAAAGTGAAACTAAAGATCTAAATTAAACAACCAATAATGCAGTAAAAATCTAAATTAAAAATGTCTAAAGACATGCACAACAAATAAACAAAAGTGAAACTAAAGATAACCAATAAAGATTGGCACACAATATTTCAATAAAAAAACAAAAACTGCCACACATTAATAAAACTAAAAGAATGTCACAAAATTTAGAAAAATGAATCTAACATCCAAAAGAAAGAAAAGAGACAATTATTTCAACAAACCTAAAAGTTCAATTCAGAACTAAAAAAATGCCACATAAAAGAGGGGAGGGAGGGATTGAAATTTTCAAACCCTGTATATAGGTGCAAATAACAAATGACAAAAAAGAAAATAAAACCCACACTCTCCAGCAAGAAATAAATATAAAGAGTAAGATTTAGAACTTAAAAGAAATTTAAAAAGATCCAACTAAAGTGAAATTAGAAGACACACATGTCTTCTATTAAGGTAGAGTTAAGGTAGTATAGAAAAATTGGTTTCCGGACAACCAATTTTTCTTCAATCACCTTAAAATTACCAAGGACACTCCCCAAAATCAAAATAAATGATAAAGGAAAAAGACAATAATATATACAGAAATCACACAGAAAAAATTGCAAAATATTAAAGAAAACAAACAACAGAAAAACCTGGTAAGGAAAGCAGGTGAGCAGTTTTTGCTGTAGCAATCTCTGATTTCCTTAAGCAGAAATCTCCACAGAATCTATGTTCTTTGGAAGCTTCATTTACTATCTTCAAAGATGAGAATGTGGAGCTGCAAAGGACATACACATATCAGCTAAATGTTGCTCAAATAGATGGAGAAAAATTGACAGTTATTCAATAATTGGTTCCATTTTCTAATTCTTTATTTTCCTTCATAGGATCCATTTTTCAGGCATATCAGGAGTTCCACACATGCTGCTTCTCAAAATTTTCTAGCTAAAAGTGCCATGCCACCAAGCAAAGGCCGCTTGAAACCTATTTGGATCATGTACTCAGCAAAAGTTTCCTGCATTCAAACCAACCAAACACCCACAAAAAACTAAAAATCAAGATTTCAAAATAATTTCTAGTTGAAACAAGAAAAAAGAATTATCTTCCTTACTCTTAAGCCTAACTAACTGAGATGAATTAAAGATAGAAATTGAAATGCAAATACCCGATTAATTTGTGTATCAGCATCCAATCCCTTGTAGATTAATATAGTGATGAATGCCACCAACATTACCCAGAGCAATAGAAACTTCTAATATGCTCATTAAACCTTACAGCCACTGAGGGGTGGCTCTCTGCGGCAGCATCTTCATACTCATCCCCAAAGATTACTTTTTACCTTTTCTCTCTCCCTTCTTCCCCCTCTATCTCCTTCCTTAATAATCTCATACTAAAGTTACACAGAGACACAAACATAAACTGACTTTTTCTGGAAAAAAGAAAAAAACCAACAATTCATACGAGAACCCATTTCAACAACAATGTGCGGATTTAAATGCAAGCAGAAAACTAAAAAGTAACATAGAAGACACATCCAAAGAGAAACTAGAATAGAAGACACAACTAAAGTGAAACTAGAAGACACAAGGTAATATAGAAAAATTGATTTCCGGACAACCAATTTTTCTTGCCTTACCTCAAAATTACCAAGTCTTAAAAACAATAATACAATTACTTTTTCCTAATTTTCCAAACCACTCGCCTAACACTATTTCTAGAAGTGGCAACTATGAAAGTAAGGGAGCATTGGTATTGAATCAGTTAAACAGAGGTGGCAAGTATGAAAGTAAGGGAGCATTGGTATTGAATCAGTTAAACATAAGCGCAAGCGAGTGACGAGCAAAAGGATAAATTTCGGAACAATCCATAATATAAAATGCAAGCTAAAAGAATAAATTTAAATTAAAAATGTCTCATAAAAAGACAGGGCACAACAAATGAACAGAATAAAGAAAATGAATAGAAAAACCTGAGAAGGAAAGTATGTGAGGTTTTTTTTATCTCCACGTATCATCTTCTTAAGCTCCATTTGCTTTTTCATCGTCAAATAAGCATTTCACATCTCCATTAGAATATGGTGCTGCAGCAGTGTAAAGAACATATACATATATTAGCTAAATGTTTGCTCAAACAGATGGAAAAAAATTACTGAGGAAGAAAAATTGATGCCATATTCAATAAGGGGCTGCTGCATCTTAAAATTGGTTCCATATTTTTTGATCTCCACGAATCATCTTCTGAAGCTCCATTTACTTTTTCATCTTCAGAGAAGCATTTCACATCTCCATTAGAATATGGTGCTGCAGCAATGTAAAGAACATATACACATATTAGCTAAATGTTTGCTCAAACAGATGGGAAAAAATTATCGAGGAAGAGAAATTGGTTCCATATTGAATAAGGGGCTGCTGCATCTTAAAATTGGTTCCATATTCAAGAAGGGGCTGCTGCATCTTCAGACTCATCCCCAGTCTTTTCTATCTTTGCTCTCTCCCTTCTTCCTCCTCTATCTCCTTCCTTCCTCTATCTCCTTCCTTAATAACCTCATATTAAACTTGCACAGAAACATAAAAATAAGGTCATTTCTGAAAAAAAAAAACCGATAATTCATTGGAGAACCCCATTTCAACAACCATGTGTGTGTTTAAATGCAAGCAAAAAACTAAAAAATAACATAGAAGACACACATGTCTATTATTAAGGTAGAGTTAAGGTAATATAGAAAAATTGATTCCTGGACAACCAATTATTCTTATATCACCTCAAAATACCATGTCTTAAAAACAATATTACTATTATTTTTTCCTAATGTTACAAACCAAGCCAACACTATTTCCAGAGGTGGAAAGCATGAAAAGTAAGGGAGCATTAGTATTGGATCAGATAAACATAAGCGTGAGTGAATAACAATCAAAAGGGTATGCATTTTTGTTTTCAAATTCTTGGTCAAATCGCATTTCAGCAATGAAACTTGGTTCATCCAAAACAAAAATCCTCAATGATAATATGGTGAACTAAATAACATAAGTTTCAGAGTCATGGGAGATTAAAAACCTTGCTAATTGCTCATTCTCTGAATGTCAAGGAACCCAGAACACTTGCCAGAGCAGAGCATGCTTCTTCCCATTGAAAGAACATTATTCAGTGTATTTTATGATTATGTCCTGAAATGCAGTAGGAAAAATAATAGAAAGTTGCAATTCAAGCTAAGGTTTGTTGCATACAGCAACAACTTAAATGGATGACACACAAGATGCATCCTATTCCTACCTTATGCCTACTACATTGCTAACAATACACTTACTGCAGAACCAAGATACAAGCTGTAGCCAAATTTCAAATTTTAAAAACATATATTTTCAGATATTTGCATATCAAGAAGTTGGTGAAACACACCTGTGAGTTTGTTTACTCATCTGATCACAAGAAGTAGTGATATGAATACTCTTGGCAGAGGTCCATTGACTCCATCACCATCATAAGAAGCATTAGAAATGGAGGGAGGTGAAAACCAAAATGCTTTCAACTTTTTTGATGGGAATGATAATTCTTCTTTTTGAGTATATCCAAAATTTAGAAAAAAAGCTTGCTAATGAGTCAATCCCATGTCCATCCATCTATTTCACCACAGCATACAAACACAACTTCAACACTAATTACACTATAGAATTGGTTGTCGACTCAACCAACATCAAGCAGCTTTTTCTATTTAACAATGTTGACTCAACTTAATTAGTTTGCATTGTACAAATGAAGTAGAGTACGATTACAACTTCAAGCCCAACTATGTTCTACGGCCAGTTTTAGAAATTGAATAACTTTGGCACAACCTTTGTTTGCCTTTACTTAAAATATCAGAAACTGTGTCCTCTCCACTTTATTTAAACTTTGGAATGATATTATTGTTAAACCACTTAATCACCCAAAAACTTAAGCTGATGGGTTAAGATAAATTTAATATTAAATCATCCAGCATTCACCTCACTTTTGAACATAGGACCTCTTAAACTATCCACTCTAACCATGTTAAATCACCAATTTACCCAAAAACTTATGAGGTAAATGTAGTACTATATCATCTAACCATTTATGCTTTTGACAATAAGCAGTGAGTTTAACTGAAGTTGAGTCATCTCAATCCAGAAAATGAAAATGAAATTGGAAGTAGAAAAAAAGTGGAAGGAAGAAAAATACCCCAAAAGTTCTAAATGCAATATGATCATAACAAATTGTATCATCATGAACAGATCGAACAAGCTCCAAAACGGATTTTTCAGTGGAATTCCGACTCAGATAAACAGCCTCCATGCTCGCCAAAACATTCCTAAGAAAGGATTTGGCTCCCTACCAACATACATCACAACCCATAAATTTAAATTCTTCAAAAACAATGGAATTAACTCAAAGAAGAACACAGAACAAGAACTCTAACCAACAATAACAAAAAAATCAACCTTAAACACTTGATCCGAGCAGTCCATTGGGAGGGTTCAGCACTGGACATGATCGAGAACAATGGGTTCCCAGCCGCTCGGTTTCCAGGGATTTTTGTTAATGATTGTTCGAAGAATAAAGAGATTGTGAGGACATTTAAGGGTAACGACACAAATAGCAGAATGTTAAATCCAAAAAGAAAATTACTATCGTTGTGATCGAGTAGTACTTGCCCCATCCTTGAAGGCCTTTCTTCTTTCTGAAGTTCTCAGTGCAGTTCGTGGAATTTCCGAGGAAATAAGCTCTGCTTTCATCGGCAATTCAGGAAACTCCTCGATTCCTTCAACCTAGACCAAGATCGAATAAAGAAATATCTAAATTAGCTTTTTCAAAAACCCTAGAAAAGTTTTATTTACTTCATAACACAGTATAATTATGTTATACGCTTCAAAATCGCCAAAATCACAATATTATACTACCAAATCAATAACCGATTCCGGTACTCATCTATCACCGTACAAAAACCCCTCCATTCCTTCAGCCTATACGAAGAGCAAACAATCCAAAATCAGAAAAAAAAAATTGAACAAACAATCCAAAATCAAAAGATACAGGAAAGAAGATGACTCACGGACTGAAGATCGAGCAGCAAGAGCGTCGGCCATGGCGACATTAGTGATATTGGCCGGAATCTTATTCCTCTTACCTAGGGCTTGGAACTCTCTCCTTGACAAGGTATGGAAATCGATGGCGAAAGGAAGATAAAATTTCCGTTTGCATTGAAGAAATTTTGACGCTGCCATGGCCGGGTGAAAACTTCTTCAACCCAAAGAAAATTTTGACGGTGCCACAAACAAACGAAGGGATCTGATGAAGTTGACAAGTGGAAGCGCTTTAATTAGGATGATCTTTGAGAAATGTAACCGTTAAAGCGTTAATTTTGAATTTTAAAATGATGGGCCTAAGCCGATGTTGTCAATGGGCTTCGGTTTATTCTTGTTTTTCTTTTTTTCTTTTTTTCTTTTTTTGTTGTTACTGAAAATTAACAAATATAATATATTTTTAATTTTTAAAGTTATTCAAAAATATTATAATATAAGAAATTGGATTGCCCAGCAAATTATTGATAAAATATTTTTAAATATTAGGAAATGTTACTGATCAAATATGAAATTAAATCCTATGTCTTTCATTTTTTCATGTCAAAATCATTTTCAATAATTTTTTTATTATATAATAATATATATATCAACACAAATCAAATGAATCTGAAATGTCTATTTAGATAAGGCGAAGAACTTATGATCTTTATCAATAGTTTTAATCATCGATAACGATATAAAACAGTATTTTGCAAGAAGGCATCTTAAGTAAAAAAGAGTGAGAAAAGGTATTGTAAGGAAGTTTTGGAAAAATAAAGAAGAAAAAGTTATTGAAATAGTTAGTTTTTGAAATAAAAGAGAATAAAAAAAAAGTTTGAGAAAACATTTTGAAAAAACCTAATTAAAATGCTAAGTAAATGTTTTCTAGAGAAGCTTTTAAAAAAAGAAAAATTGGTTGAGAGAACATTTTGGAAAAATCGGAATAACATTTAAAAAATGTTTGAGAAAATATTTTGAAAAAATTTGAGTGAATAAAGAGTTTTAGAAAAAACCTTTTAGGATGTGTTTGGAGTGATAGTTGTACTTAGTAATTTTAGGAAAAAAAAAAGATTTGGTACAATTGATTCTTAAGGAATAAAATTTTTGTTTGGTTCCAAAATTTAAAAATGATTTTAAATATTTAAAATTGATTTTCCCATATGCATATACAGGCAATTCGGATAACTTGATTTTGTTAAAAACCTCTCTCTCATTCCTACAGTGGATAAGTCTGTTTATGCAAAAAATTTGCAGACAATTTTGGTACCAAAAAACAAATAAGTTTAGCAAAGAGAATGGACTTTCTTTTACGAACTATAATAATTTATTTATAGATGTAATCGATCTAATTTATCCTAGCAAATTTTTATAAGAAAAATCCAATTAATTATTTTGTTAGGCTCCACCTTTTAAGTGATGGACTATGATTTGGATCTTCACACTAACACTCTTAATACTCTTTCCTACGAGGCTATATTCTTCTTAGTCTAATTGCTTTTACCCCTATTTGATGTCGGTGTCATTTGTTTCAAAATCATCCAAAAGAAAAAATGCTGACTAAATATTTTAAATGGATAGCAAAACCAGCCAACATATTCGGAGCCGAGAAACTATTGTTAAGTTGCAAGGGCCTCTTGGGACATGAAACCATATGAGATGACTTTTGCCCCTAATTTGCACGGTACAACCTTGAGGACAGGACAAGATTAATGTGAACCCATGATATTGCAAATGTAATAAGTTAGGAATGTTTTGAAGAGATTGTCGGTGAATGTAGGAGGAGAATACTAAGGAAAAAGGCATTACCTACTTCAATTGGGCTTTTCTCTTTTGAACATTTCTTCCTCAACAGTAATTCATTGCATATATTTTCAAATTTGACACATCAACGACTAATTGATGATGCCACTTGTACAAAAAACGACGCACGACTTCGGTGCACATGCTAGGGAGAAGGTTAGATTATTCGATATCATATTAATAAGTGTTTCAGCTATATATACATATATCAAAGTATAGATAGAATTGACAATCTAAGATTTGCACCAATAATTCAAATTGGGAATTATTTTAAAGGGTGTTGAATTCCTACTTCCACATTGCCCTCATGCCCTTCCCTTTTGTAGCAATTTGGCTTCAAGCGTTTGCCATTTGCTGCTGTTTGGATGTACTTTCAAAGATCTTATCAGCATTTCCTACTTCAAAGCCATCCCTTCTGTGATACTCCTTTACCTGTACAAGTTTGGAATATGATGTTCTTTTTTCCATTTTTCTCAACTTTTAAAAGTTAAATGATCTCTATCTTTTGTTTTATTACCTCTGTTTCTGGAAGATGCTTATACTGAGGCAGTACCAAACGTTCAGCAAACTCGATGTATGAACAGGGGACGGAAGCAGTAATGCCATCAGAAAATTCAAAAGAAATTGAATCTGCAAGGGTTGAACTTTGCAGGAGAAGACCATCCGGGCTTACTGAAAAAGAAAAGATCGAGTTTATTAGCACCAGTGCTCACATTTTAGCTAATGGTAACCGTATATTAACAATAAGATCAACAGAGGATAAATATGAGGTAAAAGAAGAGTAGTCATGTCACGTACCTTT
The DNA here is from genome assembly GCF_025177605.1 of Cucumis melo. Lineage (NCBI taxonomy): Eukaryota > Viridiplantae > Streptophyta > Magnoliopsida > Cucurbitales > Cucurbitaceae > Cucumis > Cucumis melo. Next base: position 24,340,339 of record NC_066859.1, read on the forward strand.
TAAAACACTACCTTCAGAATTTAGTTTATAACCATTCTCTTCAATGAACAGATTGAGGCTTTTGATATCTTTCAGATGAGATTTTAGGCGATGGGTCGAAATAGTCACATGATTAAGTGCATAACCATTCACAAGAGTCCACGCAGCATATTCGCTCTCCCTATGTATTCAAGTTGATAAAAATAAGTCATTCAGAGCCTAAAACTATGCGTTCCACAACAGACAACTACTTTCAGCCACAAGAGAACTAGCAACTCCATATTTGGCACAGTAGTAATGTGTATCGGCTGAAATGCTTTGACTAAGACCTTAAAAACAATAATACAGTTACTTTTTCCTAATGCTCCGAACCACTTGCCAACACTATTTCCAGAGGTGGCAAACATGAAAGCAAGGGAGGATTGGTATTGGATCAGTAAAACATAAGTGCTAGCGAGTGATAAGTAAAAGGGTATGCATTTTTGTTAGTCAAATCGCATTTCAGCAATGAAATTTGGTTCATCCAAACAAAAATCCTCCATTATGCTATGGTGAACTAAAAAACACAAGTTACGGAGTCCTGGGAGATTAAAAACCTTGTTAATTGTTCAAACTCTGAATGCGAAGGCTTTTCCCATGTCAAGGAACCCAGAGCACCTGCCAGAGCAGCATGCTTCTTCCCATTGCAAGAACATTTAGTGTATTTTCTGATTATGTCCTGAATGCAGTAGGAAAAATAATAGGAAGTTGTAATTCAAGCTAACGTTTTGTTTCATACAGCAAAACCTTTAATGGATAACACACAAATGAATCCTATACCTGCGTTATGCCTACTACATCACTAACAATACACTTACTACAGAACCATGATACAAGTTGTAGCCAAATTTCAAAATGGAAAACATTTCTGCATATCAACAAATTGGTGAAACGCACCTGAGTTTGTTTACTCATCTGATCCACCAGAAGTTGTGATATGAACACTCTTGGCAGAGGTCCATTGACTCCATCACCATCATAAGCAGCATTAGAAATGGAGGGAGGTGAAAACCAAAATGCTTTCAACTTTTTTGCTGGGAATGATAATTCCTCTTTTTGAGTATATCCAAAATCCAGAAAAAAGCTTGCTAATGAGTCAATCCCATGCCCGTCCATCTTGTTCATCACAGAATACAAACACAACTACAACATCAATTACACTATAGAATTGGGTGACGACTCAACCAACATCAAACAGCTTTTTTTATTTAACAACATTGACTCAACTCAATTAGTTTGGATTGTACAAATGAAGTAGAGTACGATTACAACTTCAAGCCCAATTACGTTCTACGGCCTAAACCATGTTAAATCACCAATTCACCCAAAAACTTATGAGGTATGATGTAAATCAACCTACCGCTTACCTACTGTTTACTAGTTTACTGTTTTAGGTCACTGTTTTAGTTTGTTAAAACTACTAGTTAGTTACAAAGTAACCAACTTGTATTACTTTTTCTCAATAAATATGCATCTCCTCGTTATTGAGAAGCATGATATTCATTCGTTCAAAAAATAGTCTTTGGTATTACACCAAGCTAAATGTAATATTATACCATCTAGCCATTGTCAACTGAAATTTGCTTTTGACAAGAAGCAGTGGGTTTGCTGAAATTGAATGATCAATCCAGAAAATGAAAATGAAGTTGGAAGTAGAAAAAATGGAAGGAAGAAAAATACCCCAAAAGTTCTAAATGCAATATGATCATAACAAATTGTATCATCATGAGCAGATCGAACAAGCTCCAAAATTGATTTTGCAGTGGGATTCCGACTCAGATAAACAGCCTCCATGCTCGCCAAAACATTCCTAAGAAAGGATTCGGCTCCCTACCAACACGCATCACAATCCATAACTTTAAATTCTTCAAAAACAATGGAAATACTCAAAGCAAAACAAACCAGAACGAGAACTCTAACCAACAATAACAAAAAAATCAACCTTAACCCTTGATCCCTGCAGTCCATTGGGAGGTTCAGCACTGGACATGATCGAGAACAATCGGTTCCCAGCCGCAGGTTTCGGCATCGACGAAGACGTTCCGAGGAGGGAAATGAAATTTTTGGAAATGGGTAGTGAAGAAAAATAAGGTTGAAAGGATTTTGTTTGGAGAGTGGGCAAAATTCTGGCCGGTGAGGAGAGAAGGGAAGACATGGGATTTGGTTTCCAGGGGCTTTTCTCAAGGATTGTTCGAAGAAGAAAGAGATTGTGAGGAGATTCAAGGGTAATGACACAAATGGCAGAATGTTAAATCCAAAAAGACGAAATGGCAATTGAAGTTCTTTTTGGAAGTTTACGTGCTTGGCAGGTTTCTTGTTTCGTTACGGAAATGGCGTAGAAAGATTAGAACGATAACATATTTCAGTTTCGTTTTCTCTTTATAAAGTAACCAATGACTTATCCAATTCGAGTTTTGCTTTTATTTAATTAATTTTGATTAATGGCCCAAAGTACGAATTTTTTTTAATGTTAGCAATTTTCAAAAGTTCTTTTTTAAAAAAATAAAAATTTCAAATTATTTTAAAGAATAATACTAGAAAAAGCAAAATATTTTCAAATATATAGCAAATTTTTTTATTTTATTCATGATAGAAATATATTAGTACCTATCGATGTCTGTCATTTTTTATAATTCTCCTTAAAAAAAAATTAGATTCGATTTTGTTGTTTTTCCTTTACAATAATTCTCCTGTAAACTTTATTAAAAGTATAAATAATAAGATTTTATTTACGATAATTCTCCTAAACTATATGACTCTTATAAATATAAAATAAGTTGCACGTGTGTGAAAATCTTTGAAGACTGACATATAAATTTTAAATCAATATAGTTTTTATGGGAGGATAAGTTTTGTAACATTTTCACAATGAAATTAATAAACGGTTAAATAAACATATAGAACACCAACTAATGAATAAAACAAATTAAAATAAAAGGTTAAAAATGTATGATATTAGTACCCTTCTTTTAGATTTTTTTTTTTTTTTTTTGTTTAACTGAATCAAATATGATTATGCTAAATACACTATTGTTGGCATCAATAGTTCTTCTAAAATAAAAAATAAAATAATGATCGATTCAAGCACATGAATGATATAGATATGGATGATTAAAGAAGATATCTAAGATTATGATGATGAGGTGTTTACCTACCTTTGTTTGTGGATGAGAGTTAAACTGAAATTTTTAAACCCATTTTGAGGCACTTTCTTTTGGTTGTTTTCTTGCTAAATTTGGAAATTTAAACACTACACTATGTTTGAGTTTTGACAATGACTTTCACTAAATCTGCATATTTATTTCGTTGTTTTGTTTTTTTCCCCTCTCCATTTAATGTAAATAGTAATACTGATTCTTTAGTACATTCTATTTCCCAAATTCTTTAATTCTCAACCTTCCATTAGGTTGGTTGGTTGGTAGCCTGATCATGAAAGACCACTTTTTTTTCCCAGTTGGAATTTAGTCTGATTCATCATGATAAAACCTATGCTAATTTTATGATATAAAAATCATAAAACCTTCAACTTTCAGTTGGTTAATTCAATCGCAAGTCCTTTAGTCAAAACATGACTTGCAACATTCTCTTCAGCCAAGAAATCACTAAACATGAGTTTGGGTGGTCGTCAAACGGACATGTTCCTATAGTACTTGAAAACTGATCAGTATAACTTGGTACATTTGATCACCATTAAACATTAGCAGCTGATCACTTAGATGGCCCCCCAGCATTACTACAATCCATGAAGCCGTCGTTCTTTGCTGAAATCATCATCATCTGCTGAGTTGATCCCTTATGCCAAAAGGGCAGAAACGTCTCGTTGTTTATACATATACATGTCTTGGTAAACTGTTTCTTTCCCTCCTCCATCTATGACTATTAGGTCTAAGAGCTGATGATGGATGATATCTAACCAACAGAGAGAATAAACGCTTTAAAACAAACGAAAATATTTATCCGGCATGCTCATGACGACTGTATCACAAGTCACAGATGATCAAAAATATTAAAAATAGTACCTTGCTACTGAAAATGCGAAATGCTTCATCTTCCATAGCTTTATCAAGTTCCTAATAAGAACAAGAACCAACTTAAACCAACGTTTTTAACTATTTATATTCACATTTACAACGATTTGTAGATGATGACTATAATGGAGCAAGAAGTTGGTTAGGAGTACAATTCCTCACGTGATGGAAGATGCAAAATACTTACAGTTTCTGGATCGAGTGAGCTATCAATGGCAAGGATAAACTTCCGGAGTTTCTCATCATTCAAAATATTGTGTATTTCTGAGGAAGAAGCTGTAAGAAAGATGCGCAGAAACCTAGAATGTAAGTTCAATAATGCTTTTACAACTAGCAACAAAATTATTCTTGAAGCGTAAATAAAAATGTGATAAAACATAGTTTCCCTCCCTAGTTTCTCCTTGACATACAAATTGTCCGTCCAACCTTCAAAACTTAATCCCTTCTCAAATGATACTTTGCTATCCAAAGCGTCAGAAGGTTAACCAAACAAATGACTGAGAGAAGGTTGTTATATACTAGATTTTTCATATGACCTAATCAAGTGAACATTTTGCAACCATGAGATTTGAAGATTTCTGTCTCCCATAACCCTCGAAATTCATCCAACTCTCTTGTAAGAATTAGAAATGCATGTCATGTGTTTTTTGGGACCAAACGTGATCATGTATAAATTGAGTTAATAAAATCAGTAAATATGAGTCAATACCAATAGCCTCTAACTGCGACTTTTCAAGTACTTCATTCTGGTCTCCAACACATATTGGCCTATCTACAAATGATCCATTGGGAGCAGCTTTAGATGGAAAGAATAAAAATGGGTCAGCGAGTACGATGAATACCCAAAGAATGAACAAGGAAAGAAAGTTCATTGACTTTCACAGGATCCAAAAGGATAAAATCTGGAAGGAATCAAATAAACAATTATTGGGCAATCTTGACATGTATGACATATTTGAATAAGTGAAACGTGAGTATATACATGACATATTTGAATAAATGAAACGTTAGTATAGACTTACTTGATTGGTCCTCTTCAGACACAGGCTTGATGGCACAGAGCACTTCTGCACAAGTTGCAAACGATATAAGTTATCATAGCAATAGAATTGAATGCCAATCACAGATAGCATGTGAAACGCCCCCAAATTTCAGACTAAATTAGAGAATGTCAATAACTTTTTTTTAATATTTAAACTCAATTACGATACCAAGGTCATTAAAACCAAACAGAAATTACTATTTAAAGGAAACTGCCTGAAGTATGGATTAAAACTTTTTGAGTCTCACTTCACCAAAGAAGAATTTCAACATTCTAATTTTGGCCATGCTCGATTTTCTCAAAGAACCTATCATTATCCACATTGGAAGTTTGATTCTACTGATTCTAGTGACTCCGATGATTTCTCTAAGGCTGTTTGGAACAGAATAAGAAGGCAACGATATCAAAAATTGGCCCAAACAATCCACAATCAAACCCATTTTTCAAGAAATCGACGTAAAGAGTGGGAGTTGGATGAATTAAAGAATCGTCAAGAATCATCAAGAATGGACTTTTACCATCGAAGAAGAACATTCAAGACTCAAAATTACTCTTTTGGTTATGAAACATGATCAAGAAACATCAAATGTTCACAATATTTGACAAATACACCAAAAGCCCCATGCTACACTATTGTTCACAACATTTGGATTTCCATGCTTTGCACCTTTGAACTTAATTTAGGGTCCGCACGGGGCTTCTTTCTTGACACAATCGATGGTGGTTTGGTTAGCAACTAACCAATTCATGCCCAAGGTTACATTAAACTTCTGCACATCAAATATGATAAGCATCCAAGAGTCTAGCTCGCAATAAATACATTAATAAATTTCCTTAGTCTAAAATTTGGAGGTCTTCCAATGTATAACGTGAAAGAACACTCTATGAACCACTTATTGGAGCAGACATTCAAGAGTAACTCAACTTGAAAAAACATGACCAGTACATTCAAATCTTAAACAGATACCAGAACCTCCAGTTAGCATCAACTAATCCGTCAAAGTAGGTAAAAATACAGGCAAGGGAACTTAGAACAATGATCTGCTTTAAACTTGGGCAGTGAGTTCAAATTCATAACAAAGCACAAGTAGCAACGATTTAGACAACTAGCGATTTCACCACATCATGAAATTATCCCAAAATAAATAGCCAACTAGAAGAGTAGACCGTCTGAACCTGAAACTTCATACAAATTTATAGAACATAAATACAATAATAAAAACCCAAGTCCAAAAGAACAGCACCTTTGTGTTTCTTAAAACAAACCAGAGAGCAGCTTCAAGCAAAGTGAGAGGGAGAGGCCAGCACACAAATGAATGAAGGTCAGAGACTTTTCATTAAAGACTACGCAAAAACAACCTAAAACAAATCTTCTAGTTTTTCTTACTAAGGTGCAAGGCATAGGGGGCATTTGTATTTGGATGGTGCTTCATTGCAGACCTGACATTCCCGAGGAGCCATAGAATGATGAATTTCTTAATCCTAAATGCTGCGAACAAAAAAGCATTGAGATTAGAACCATTAAGTTTGAAGTGATGACAATTTCAAGCTTCTATCATCAATAAAGGAGTTTAATTTTTGCTCAGAAGGTTAAGAATCCAGGAATAACTAACCGAACTTAAACGAGTTTGAAAGTCATGAAAACAAATCCTTACCCGCTGATTAATGCCAAAAAAGCTTAATTACCTGTTGGTCGTGTTTGAATGGGTTCCAAACTAACACGAATGCCCGGCTAACGTCCTTAATCTTGCTGGACGGAGCGCTAAGCACATTCGAACTCTTGATTCCAAAACAAAGACAAAGTGAGAAACCCAAATAGAAACCACATAGGTCTTGGGTAATAAGAACGAACAATAGAAACACGAAAGACCAGTGTTACCTAAGCTGCTCGTCGCAAAAACGTTTTAGGACGTGGGCACGGCAGTCACGACTGGGCTGCGTCGGCGATCAAGTTCAGAGATTGAGGGTGAACGGCGGGTGAGGGAATCTCGCACTTAAAAAGAGGGAGATGGAGAGGTCCGTCTGTGCTTACCTAGGCTTAGAGGACGATGGCAGACATGGGGCGATATCATCGACAAGGGCAGAGCAATGACGCACGAGCGCGTGAGGGAGTTGAGCCCGAGGGAGTGATTTCGAGGGGAAAGGAAGTTTGAGGATAAAATCTTTAGAGAAAAGGGGAAAGTATTATTTAGAAATAGTTGATTCTTACACATTTAAAAAATGTCAAATAAATAAAACTACATCTTTAGATCCATCGGTCTAAGTATTATTTCGAGGCGTCAAGTAACGTTGTTTTTGCGTTAGTGTTTAATTTACACGCTAATGTCATATTATATATATATATTTTTTAACATTTTTTCTTTCACATTTTATAATTTTGTGTTATGTTCGAATTTTTCTTAAAATAATATCAATCGATGTAGATATAAATTTAAGTTATCGATATTGGCATCAAAATTAGTATTTTTGTTTTTGATTGTTTTAAAGAGATTGTTACATTTGAACAAATTTAGGAACCAAAGAAAACAAATATTTAACCCAATTACGATTAAATAAATATATACTCATTGGCACAATTTTATGAATACAATTGTGTAAACAATAGTTGCATTAAAATGAAGAATAGAAGCGACAAGGACAATGACAAAACTGACATAGTTTAAGCATAATTAGAAAACACAACAACGATTATTTATTCCCAATCAAATTTTGGTGAATTAAGCCATAAACACAACATCTAAACTTCAAATTCTCTTCTTCATCACATGTGAAGAATCCGCCATGGATGCTGAGCTACATTCATCTTGCTTCACAAATATATTTTTGCTTCCTTTGTCCCAATTTCTATTCCAAATAATTGTCGACCGTTTGTAGTTACCGTAAAACAGAGCTTCGTAAGCAACAATGAAAGAGGGAAGCCAAATAATATAGTATTGCAATGATGTAGTGTGACCATGTGAGTTGTTATTAAGTCCAAAGTTTATGGGCAAGAAATGAACGTTAGTTAACTTAGAGCTTAGCTTCCGTGTAATATTTGATGAACGTTTGAATGGTACAAGCAATTTTCTTTTTCATATATACAAATTTGATTCTTTCCACCACTTCTAATTTTACTTTATTCAATCAATCAAATTGTCAAGACACGTCATTCTTTGTTTATTCTATTATCAAATCATCAATGGTAAATAGTAGAGAATCAATATAAAGATATACTTGATGTATTAGTAGTGTGTTACATGAGCATATGCAATCTAAATATTACTCTTTATATTAGTTTCTATTTATAAACCCTATAACACTATAGATGCTTCTTAATTTGTACTATAAATTATCTCTCTAACAGTAAATTGTCCTTATTTCTTGAATTTATCACATGACAAAATTTAATTAGATAAGTTGATAAAATATGCACGAAAAGAAGATGGATGATTTTCGATACTCATCTAATTATTTTTCATTAAAGAAAATAGACAAATCGCAAATAATTTTATTTAATACTCAACTTCTACAAAAACAAAGTGTGTTTATACTTCATAGTACAACACAACATAGTAGAATCCAACAGAAAATAAGAATACTGCCACCATGTTGTTGACTATTTAATTAATAACGAATTCAAATAATGAACCCCTCCCCTACTCACTATACATTACTTCAATACATCTCTCTGTTCTTCATTACTACGATGAGGATAGGATTTGTGTTCTGCTTTGGCCTGGCCCCTGTTTGAATGATTCGATCACCAATCACCCTTTTCTCTTTTATATCATATCAAATCAACCCTTGTTTCTCGAACTCACTTCCCACTGTTTCAAAATCATCAATACCCAAAAGGTTAAATAAAAAACATTTGTGAAATCAAACAAATAGATCAATTAATGAAGAAGAACAGATTCATTCTTACATGTGGAAGACTTCAGAACTAGAACAACCTTCAAAGTTCCATTGTTGGGAGGAAGTTGCAACCGAATTGGATAAAGCTTTCCATTCAGAGGGCTACGAGTACATACAACTACACCTTCAATTCCCATATCTTCTTCTAATTTACGAGTCAATTCCTCCACTCCTTTCCCATTGAAATTCAATGAATTTCTCTCTGAATCCTCATCTTCTCCATTTTCATCAGCAAATTGAAAAAGTATCCTCCTCCCCTCCGATTTTGGAGGTGAATTTGATCCTCCACAAACGTTGTACTGATCATTTGTGAATATAACTTTAAATCAATTCAAAATACATATTTATAGGGTTTCATGAAAATGAATTGACGGTGGTAAGTTTAGTAACATACCTCAGCAGTTGAAGGACGAGCGGGTTCTTGTGAAACCGAGGACGAAATTGAATCCAACTCCAGAGGTGAATCCGGGTCGGAGGATTCATATGGGGGATGATCTAGGGTTTTATGAACAGAAGATTGAGTTTCGATATCCACAACATCAAGATCCCATAGAATCCATTCCTTAGTAGCAGCCCGGTGCGGTATATCATGAGTAACCGAGTTCCGCCACGGGGGAACACCGCCGTTAGCTCTCAAGTAATTACCGTACCTTGTTTTGAGACGAAGGAAGGAGCCATCCTTAACCGGCTCCCACTCAAGCGATGATTCAAACCGTTCAGGACGAGCTTGCATAACCTTCCGCCCAGTCATTCCAAGCAAGAACGGTTGGTTGGACGCCATTAAGTACTTCCCATAACAGCTTTTCAGGCGGATAATAGCATCAGAGAAGGAAACGAACTCGACCGCCCACCTAACGTTCTTGGATGATCCATTCCGGTCCTGAACGACGGATTCCTCATCTTCATCAGCGGATAAATACTTCTTGTGGTGGCTTCGCAGTCTGATCGTTTTAGCATTGCGAAACAAATCCATAACAGTCGAGCTATGATGAATCTGGAAGAAATTGGGAAAAAATTTATAGGATTGAATGAGAAAAATGGTTGAAATGATTGAGCATTTTATGAGTAAGAATTAGAGAAATGGAGGAAGATTCTTGGTGAGTGATTATGGCCAATAGGGGAGATTGGAGGAAAGTGGGGGAAGAATTGGATAAACACGGATTGATTCAACATTGGATTTTGATAGCTGTTGCTTTCGAACTTTGTTTCGTATAGTTCTGAAGAAATTGATGTTGAAAACTGAATTTGAATAGTAAAAGTCTAAGTACTTTTTCTCATTTTTCTGTTTTGGCGGATATGGAAATAAAATTGGGTTTTAGTTTAGTTTCTGGTCGAATGAGTTTCGTAGTTCCATCCAATCCAGCTGGCTTCGTTAAAACATACTTTACTTTGTTTTTTCTTTTATTCCTTCCTTACTATGATCTATCATTATCAATATTATTTTTCATTCTTCTTCCTCTTTTTCTTCTTTTCTTTTTGGTAATATCGAATCCCTTCTCGTATATCCTCCCCTTTCATAAACACCTTTGCAAAGTCAATCCAAACATAAAGCACTGGCTCATAGAATTTCTAGTCGTATTCTCTTTTTTTTTTTTCTTTGTTATCTTGTTTTATATAGTGTTTGGTTTATGTCTTGGATTTAAAATTTGAGGTGTTTCTTTTTTTTTATGGTTATCTATTATCGTTATAAAATAATGATAATAACAATGATTGTATCTATCCAATAATTTGGTATCGTTAGTATCAATGAGTGTTAGGAATTATTTAGTATATAATATGCTAATTATTTGATTGTCAAATTTGATTAAAGAAAGTGGTAAAAGAAACTGTTTGTAAAAGAAAGGCATTAAGTTGAACAAGGTCGAATTATTAATTAAAGTAAGGCTATATATTATAAAAGAAAATTAGTGGAAAATAGTGTGCGTATATATAATATTTGGAATGATAATGTTTAAAGAACAAGATGTTAAAATATTTGATATAAAATCACACGATTGGCTAATTACTGTATTTTAATCTAGCAAAAGTGTAAAATATTAATCATTAAAAAATTGGTGGCCAAAAGTCCCCCAACAATAAATTAAGAAATTTAATTTTTTCTCTCGATGGAAGTGATCATTATATTTAAATTTAAGTGCTAATTATTAAAATTATCGTTGCTTTAAACCTTTCGATTCGAATTCAAATGTAGGACATAGCTTTAAATTGTTGAAGAACACTTGTTTACAAATTGGAGAGAAGTCGTTTGAAAACAGATAATGTGTGTTTGTTGACAGTGTAATTTAATTAATCACATGGCAGAAAAATCTAGTTAAAGGAGTTAATTTCATCGTTAATTATATGACAAAACAAGGAATTAAATGCAAAATTGTTAGTCAGAGTATCATTATTTTATCAAAATAAATTACTACCAATTGTTATTTGTTATCTCATTGCATATAAAATGTATCAAAATCATAGGGTGGAAAAGAAATCTAGCAGAGGAGGTGAAAGTAATATAATTATTTACCGGTGTTTTAGTATGCAAGGGTGTAGGAGGTTCGGACCCAAAGGGCTCATCGGAGGCAAAGCTAGAGAAAGACCCGAGGCCATCGAATTCCAAATGATCCACAACCTCCACGTCCCACAAAATCCACTTCCCAGTAGTCGAACTGTGAGGCTGATCATGAGTCACCGAGTTTCTCCAAGGGGGAGTCCCACCATTCCCTCTCAAGTAAGTCCCACACCAACTCTTCAGCTTCACCTGGAACCCTTCCCGCACCGGTTCCCACTTCAGCGTCCACTCCGAACTACCCTTCTCCGCCTCCACCTGCACCACCTTGTTTCCGGTCATCCCCAGCAGGAACGGCAAATCCGATGCGCTTAAGTACCGACCATGGGCCAGGCTCTTGAGCCGTATGCCTTGATCCGATACTGGTTCGACTACCCATATGGTTTTGCGAGAGGTGCGGTTGCGGCTCTGGCGGATGGTTTTGTTGTCGTCGTCGGCTACTAGATACTTGTCGTTGTGGGCTCGGAGTCTCACGGCCTTGGCTTTGTTGAATACCTCCATTATTAATTATTGAAAATGGGTGAAACGAACGAAGATGGAGATCAGATCAGAGTTTGGAATTAAATTGTTTTATAGTTGCGCGTTGTAATTGTAATTAATGTGTGGTTAGGGAAAGAATTGACAATGGGGGAAGATGGGTGGGAAGGTCCCTACGGAGAGACCTTTTCTTGTTTTCGATGTAAAACTATCGAGAGATTGCTTGGTTGACTAAGTTATCTCATGATTCATCAGAAACTTCTTGGCTTTCTGTTCCTTTCATTCAGCCTATAATTAAATATATTATGTATATATTGAATGGAAAATTAAAATTAATTTTTTTAATAAAATATTAAATTGCTATGCGATAATATTTTATTGATGTTTACACACACACATATATAGAGCGACTAGAGTTCATCGAGTCCTTTTTTAATACTTGGTCCAATAAATTCTTAAAAATATAGACATATTTGATTACGTATTTCTCTCATTCCTAAAATAAAAAAGTTAAAATATTTCGAAAAAGAAAATAAGAAGAATTTATCTGTAATTAGTAAATTGATTAATAAAGATTTATAAGTATAAATAATCTAAAGCTTATTAGAACATGAAAGAGTTTATGCTTATTGGGATTCAAAAGATAGTTGAAGCATGATTTTCAAAATTTTTTTCTAAACACTCTATGTGCATATCTATTTAATTTTTACATCATAAATTTTATTCTAAGAACAATGATTCATTCTGCATCGACTACAAATAGACTATAACAATTATCTTTGTAAGTTGTACCAGCTAATTTTGATAAAATTGTAACATCAAATTGCTCACATCTAACCTAACTCTAAAATACTTGTTATCAACCAAATTCAAGATGTTTTTATAAAGGGAAAAAGCCTCTTCAATTTCATTGAAACATTACACATGATTATATTTACAAATCTCTATGTGGATATCCTTTTTTAAAAAAGGGGTAAGGTTAGTTAAATGTTTCCACTAAAAATGGAGTACCTTTTGTCAATCTAACCTTTTGATTTTTTTTAAAACCTTAGTAAAAGTTAAAAGAAAGGTTTTTTTTTTTTTTTAATGAATAAAAGAATTAGGTTGGAAAACTATGGGAGACACTTTGATTTGGGCATTGAAATTTGAATTAAAAATGTATGAATTAAGAAAGTTGGAGAAACCACTCGCAGTCGTGAAATTTGCGGCCCCCGTGCTCTTTGGTGGCAAGGCGACGTACGCACCAAGTCATAGTCTACGTCAAGTTCCAATTCCACAATTCTCTCTCTCTCTCTCTCTCTCTGTAATTGCCATTAATTCTTCCTACAGAAATTGCAAAGAATGACCATAATTGGAGGTCCATTACATTCCATTGTCCTTTTCTTTTAAGTTTTAATGGAAAATGACTACCTAAACGCTAAACCTATGCTTGTAAATTAGCCTGGACCCTATCGTACGCGTTATTTCGATTTTCAAGACTTTTTTTTTTCTTTTTTATCTTCTTGTGGTTTTTTAAAATGTTCTTCTATGTACTTTTGGTGCAGCATTCTTATGGATTGAATAATGTCATGTCAATTAATTTAACTTTCGGAGGATGTAGTTTTAATATTTTATTGTATAATTAAAAAAAAATAAAAAATTAACAAAATATTTATAAAATACAGTAAAATTTTAGATTATATCAATCCTAAATATCGACATATTTCTATATTGATAGACAACGTTGATACAATAAATTTTTTTTGCTATATGTTGTAAATAATTTTAATATATTTTAGTTTATTTCACTATATTTAAAAAGGGAATTTTAAAAAAATATAATAAAGAAATGAAGAACAATTTCGAAAACGGAAAAAACGCATGAACAAATGCCCCAATCAACACACAATTAATATATTTGGTACATGATGATTTTGTGTGCCAATATCCCAATAATTTTTTTAAAAACCCTTTATATTTTGGTACACGATCTTAAACCAAATAACATTTGCAAAATTTATGATCGTAGTTTATGAGTAATTGAAAACAAATATCATGAATTCAAAATATATATATATATATATATATATAAAATTTTAGAAAAAAGAAGATAAAAATGATTGTATAAAGAAAATGACCATTTATGAAAATTAATGGTCTAAGAACGTTATTTTAAATGGAAGATTACGTTACTTTAATTAATTGTTAGATTATATGTTATAGAGTCCTTTTTGTCGTTACACGTTTGGGGTTTTGTTTGGCTTTGCAATCTTCACCATTCTTTCATTCTTCCATCGAGATTGCAACACACTAAACAATAGCAAATGAATAGTTAAAATCTTTAATTTCTAACCAACTTCAATTGTGAGATTATCTCACCTAAGGCAAAAGGTTTGTATTGGCAATGTCAAGAGAACGTCAAATTCGCGACAGTTGTTTCAGCTTTGAACGTTTTTAAACTTCGGACATTGTGGTCAACAAATTAAATGAAGCGTATACATCTTGACTTTTGATGTTCCCTCATGACAGTAACAACCATAGTGTCTCAAACTTTCTTGGCAGAGACACATGTGTTCATCAGACCAAAGATTGTTTATAAGTCCTTTACCCTAATAATAGTATTGAGGGCACAAGAATTTCCTATGGATGCTTAACTTCATCGTACGTCGTCCTCACCTTTTGTAAGACCCACTTATGTCAACTTAGTACATGTTGGGTTATTCATAGTTTTGAAATATTTTGTTCCGAAGGGGGAGAATTTATAATTAATTGGAAGAAGAAACAAAAATAGAATTTGAATGGGCCGTTGTATTAACAACAAAAGGGGGAAATTTCACAAAGTTAACAGTATGACTGACCGTATTTCTATGCTATATACGTCGAGTTCTTCCATATGTAGTACGTTTACGTTTGGGTACAGGTTTAGTAAAAAAGGTTTTACAGGTTCATGTTTAAGTTTGCAAGAAATTGTTGATCATGATTGATTCTAGCTCTCAAGTTTAATTTTAAATTATTGCTCATGTTACCTTGGTTTACAGAATTTGATTTTCTACTTTTTTGTTTTTTTACAAGGAATTTCTACTTAGTATGATTATAATTTTTCTTCAAATTATTTTCATATGAACTCTTAACTGCTACATGCAAGCTCCCTTCGATGAAGATTTATGCTATTTTAATTTGGATGAGATTAGATTTGGCTGATCAAAAGTTGGTCTTAATTCATTGAAAAAGTTTAGATTGTTAGCTATACACATTCTTAATTAGGTTATTGCACAAAATCATATCCAAATGCTCTAAACTATTTTCTTTTTCTTTGAGAAATTAGATAACAAATCATGCATTAATAAGAAAGTACTGTAACACACTTCAAACTGTACGTTTTTTCTCTAAAAGATCATTGCCCTTTAGAGGACACAATCAATACTCCACATTGCTACATGACAAACAACAATTGATCATATTACATAGAACCTCTTTTCCAAATTGATCTACGTACACTTTTTCTCACTTAATATATGTATTTTAAATCCCTAGCTATAATTTTCAAATCAATATATATATATATAACAAGTCTAGTCTATATATGAAGGCACTTAACCAAAGTTTATGAAGAAGAATAAAACTTTTTGGTAGCCTTTGTATGGTGTGTTGTTAACTTTAAGGAATATGCCCAATAAAGTATGAGAAAATGAAACGATTCCCATTAGTGGATTTTGTAGAATCATTATCCTCATAAGAAAAAGGAGAACCTGATTCCCATCACCTTATTATTTTTCTTATTTTATGTTTTATTCAATAATTATATAAAATAATTCATAAAATCTTACTTTAATTAACAGCTTTCGACACCAAATTTCATCTTATTTGGAAACACAAATAATACTTAAATCAACATGATTGATGTACTGTTCGTTGTGAAGTCAAAGTTAGAAGTTTGACTTTCCACGATGTAAGAAAAGAAAAGAAGAAATGAAAGCTACATTTTTCCCGTCCAAGTTGTTCACGTAAAGCCCTCGAGAAGTTATTTGCTAAAATGTTGAAGACCAAACCAATAGCCATCCTAAGAAAATAATCATACAAATCCCTGTACAAATATATATCAAACAATAATATGTTAATTAGTTTTAAATAATATCCTTAAAACATAATTTTATGTTCTTTTTTAGTGATTCTTTCCTTTTTTGGTTTCTGGTTTCTGATTTTTAGTTTTTAAAAATCGGATGTATTCGTTAATTAATTCATTTATTTTTTGTTTTTAAAACAAAAAGTTTATTCTTAAAATTACGGAGAAAAACTGAAAATGAAAATAAAAGGAAAAACTTTTGTTTTTCTTATAAGTTATTTTGTTTGTAATAAAAAAAAAAAAAAAGTACTTTGTAAAAAAGCATTTTTGTTGAATACAATATTTTATATATGTATGTATGTATATAATAACAAAGTTTAATTTTTTTAATTAAAAAACTCTCTAAGTGTTAATTTATAGATTATAATAAAGTGATACTGAGTTTTTTTTTCGTCAATGACCTTGTTGGAGAATAAACTTTAAAGTTATGACTTATGAGATGTTTTTCTTTTTTCATTTTAAAACAATTTGAACAATCCTAAATAAATTTTTAATTTTCAGTGGAATACCCTATTTTTTTTTAAAATAAACAAGTTTGGTTGAATTTTAGTTTTTATATTTCAAAAAAAAAAGAAAAAAAAACAAGAAAAATAATTAAAACATGTTTAACAACACAAAAAGATTTCAAAGAACCACCGTTGAAATATACCACCCATTTTCTAAAACAATAAACTATCGATTTCTTAATTTGGTTTTTAGAAATTACGACCATAAAATACACTATTGCATTTTAAAATTAACAATAAAATACAAGTTTTGAATTCATATCATTTTAAATTAAAAAATAAAACATGTTTTTAGATGTAGTGATAGAAGAGGAAATTGTTTTTGTTTCTTCTGAATTCTTTATTTTCTAAAACAATTTTCACAAACCAAATGAGACTTAATTAATTCAAACACATTTTAATGTGAAAAAGGAAAAAAAAAAAGTTAGTGTCTTTTACTCACGTCTTGAAAAACAAAACAAAACATTTTGAAAACTTTAACCATTTAACAATTAGTTTACAATTTCATACTGTAGGGCATTTGTACATATTTGATTTTTTGTTTTTGTGTTTTTGTGTGGGGTGTGTGTGTTTTTTTACAAGTTAGCAACAATTATTCCAACTAAAAGTATTGCTTTATCATCTATTTTTACCAATATCTTCAAAGACAAAGACAAAGAATTGAGAACATAGAAAAATAATATTAAAAAACTTGTTTTTTTTTTTAATTTTTTAGAATTCCACTAGAAACTCATCTCTTTTGGTTAATATAAACATACACCAAAAATCAAATGGTTACGAAAACAATAATAAAACAAACAAACAAACAAACATTAATTTAAAAAAGCGAAATGGTAAAAGATAATCAAGAATGGCAGAAAAAACAGAGGTGTAAAAGGAGGTGAGTTGGAAGTAAACTTACATGGAAGTTGGAATGGAAGAAACTTAGAAACGCCGTTGAAAGAAGCTCCAAAGAAACAATTAGTAGTTGTATTAAATCCAGGAGGACAATTACATATAAACGAACCAACGGGACCTGAATACCCACAAACCCCACCACTCTGTTCACAACTCGAACACCAACTTGGATAGACATTATCAATTGCAAATTTATACTTAATAGCAATTCCATATTTCCAGCTCTCAGCATCTGTTTCTCTTCCATTAAAGCTATAAAACCCAGAATAAGAACCACACTTAAGCTTCTCCAAATCCATCTCAAAAGAAGGCCCAAAATTCACAGGTGTATAAACACAACATCCTGATATTGGAATATTAAGGCTCACTATTGGCTTACACCCATACAAGAATCCACAAATCGGCATTCCTCGGCTGCTGTCGCAAAGCGACACTCGAGATGAGTTGTTGTTGTTGTTTCGGTCGTTGAACATACCGGTTGGGGAGTAAACAGGGGAGGAGCTTGAGCAGTCGAGTAGAGCGAAGATGGTGTCACCGTGGAAGGTGAAAGGGGCATCCCAATCGAGGCCGAACCCTTTGCTCGGTTGGTTGCAAGCGCAGGTCGACATGGTCGGGTCGGAGATGTAGAGGACTTGGTTGGTGTAATCTATGTTGGAGATGGGGTAGCAGCCAGTGTGAGTTGTGAAGATTAGTTGTTGATGATCATTGCAAGTGATGGAGGGGTGGAATCGTGAGTCACCGCACCCGCTGCCGCTACCGAAAGGGTAACGAAGCGGGATGTCGCCGCAGGTCTTTTGGCAAACTTGGGAGGAGATGGAGGGGAGGAGGAGGAAGGATGATGCGAGGATTATTAGCAATGCATGAGGAGAAGGGAAGAAGAGTTCCTGATCCATTTGTGATTTTGAGAAAGTGTGAGAGATGGTGGGATAATTGTAGTGTTATATATTTTGATGTTTTAGCTTATATTATATGGTAGAGGTTTGTTACCTAAGGATTTGTTTATTTATTTCTATTTTCTTTGATGGTGCATGAGATGGAAGAATTTTCCTTGTTTAGTGGGGTTTTGTATAGTGGAAGATAAGTTTTTGAACTTTTTTTTTCTTGTGTGTGTACCTTAGCTATAGCTTTAGTTTGCACCTTTCTTTCTCCATATTTTCATTTGATGCCTTAACTACCATAAAAAGCAGAGAAGTTTTAACAGAGAGCCATAAATATATATATTTAATTTGATCTTCGTTATCATTCGAAAATTTGAATTCTAACAACTTCATTGTTTCGACAATTTTCTGCATCCTCTACGATTTGGCTATGGCTATATCGTCCTTACAAATTATATCTTAAAAAATCATCACGACTTATTTCAACATGTTTTGTGCTTAGTCACGTGCTTTCTACAAAAATTTATAAAAGATTATTTCAAACCTATAATTGTTTTAAGCTAAATATACTTAATTTTGGAGTTTGTAAGATTGGGAAAGCGTACAGGAAAATATACCTTTTTTTTCTATTGGTATATGTTCAAATTTTAAAATAAATTGTAATATAAACCTTATAAAATTAGTAAAGGATGAAACTATTTTATAAAATGTAACCAACAAAAAAAAAACTTAAACACGTACAGATGAAAATCTAATAAATTTTTGCAATACTTTGGTATTCTTTAAAATGTCTCTTTCCATAATTATGTGTATGTTCAAATTTTAAAATATAATTCTTTTTTATGTAAAATTTCAAAAATGATATATATATATAGTTAACGAAATCAAGTCCCGAATTTAAAAGAAAAACAAATGTTAAAATTTTTTATAGTATGCACCTTACATGTATTATTATTATTCGATGCATTTTCAATTATAGCAAAATCAATTAGATTTTGCATAATTCAGGTAAGTATATCTTTTTTTATCTAGAAGAATTTCTCAAGAGATTTTTTTTAATTAAAAGAAAATTTTATTTAGTGTTTATAAATTGGTTTTGAAAACACAAAAGTATAAAGCCATAGGAAACTCAACAACCCCATAACCAATTCACCCAAACCATCTCTCTATCTCTCTGAATTTAACCAGAAGCTTCCATTTCATTTGGATCTTTCCCCATCTTCATCTTCTTCCTCTTTCTCCAACCTCCATCGATGGCATCAACCCACTTACATTCATGAAAACCCATTCCTCTTTTCCCTTCTAATTTAACCAAATAATAATAATAAAAAAACATGGATGCCTATTCCTCGTTTGCAAGAGGATCGTTCTCATCAAGCATAGGAGATGCTTCAGAACTGGAAGCAAATCTCCCACTCAAAGACAGATTAAAAGGCTTCAAATCCTCTAAATATGACGTTGATTCCTATGTCACCTCCAAATGCCAAACCATGTCCGAGAAGGAAATTAAGCATTTATGTTCTTACCTTATCGACCTCAAGAAGGCCTCTGCTGAAGAAATGCGTAAAAGCGTTTATGCCAATTATGGAGCTTTCATTCGGTGATCATCATTTCCATTCTTTTTCTTTTTCTTTTTCTTTTTCTAATTTTGTTTGTTGTTTCTTTCTACGTCGTCCTTTCTCAATTTCTCTGTTCTTGGTCGTCTTATCATCAGTACATCTCGAGAGATTTCAGATCTTGAAGGCGAACTTCTTTTACTAAGAAATCATTTATCCACTCAAGCAGCTCTTATTCATGGTTTAGCCGAAGGAGCAAGCATTGAATCTCTTTCTGGAGATATTGAAGATTCGATTCTAGACCATTCTTCCAACGAAACACGTGAACTACCCACCACAGATGAATGGTTGGTGGAGTTTTTAGACAACCTTGAAGTTCTCTTGGTTGAGAAACGAATGGACGAAGCTCTCGCCGCTTTAGACAAAGGCGAACAAATAGCTCAAGATTCTAATTGTCGCAAGGCATTGAGTGCTTCTGCACTCTCCACATTAGAAGCTGCCATTCGAAACCAAAGACAAAAACTAGCTTCTCTCCTTGAGCAAACAATTTCCCAACCTTCCACACGAGGTGTGGAGCTTCGCTCTGCTGCTCAAGCTTTGAAAAAGCTCGGAGACGGTTCACGTGCACACATGTTGCTACTGAGTTCCCACCAACAGAAACTGCAGCGAAGCTTGCATAGTTTTAGGACATCAAGCAACTCAGGGGGAGGGGTATACACAGCAGCGATATCACAGTTTGTGTTCTCGACGATTGCTCAAGCGGCAAGTGATTCGTTGGCTGTGTTTGGGGAAGAGCCAGCTTACGCATCAGAGTTGGTGACTTGGTCTGTGAGACAAACGGATGGTTTTGCTGTGTTCTTGAAGAGGTATGTGATAGGTTCATCGGCAGCTGTGGGGAGTTTGAGGATTGCAGCTGAGAGTGTACAAATATGTATGGGGCATTGCTCGCTTTTGGAAGCTCGAGGGTTGGCACTTACGCCAGTGTTGTTTAGGCATTTTAGGCCATTTATTGAGAATGCCATAACAGCTAATTTGAGGAGAATTGAACAGAGCAGTGCTGCTTTAGCTGCAGCAGATGATTGGTTGCTTGCTTATTCCCCTGTTGCTTCTAGACTTTTTCCAAGGTCATCTTCGACTTCTTCGCTTGCTTCTGTTGTGTCACAGCCAAAGCTTTCAAGAAGTGCACATAGATTTAATACAATGGTTCAGGTAATGATCTTGTGTTCATGCCACTTTTTGTGTGATACTCATCTACAAGTCAAGGGGAAAACTTACTTTAGCACTTAGCAACTGCATTTTAGTATGTTTTTGCCTTTATAGGTTAAATTAAAGAAAAAAAAAGAAGACTAAAACTTTGTCATTTGTTTAAACGACAATTCTATCTTTTAAAAAAAAGTTGAAGTAATCCATGACATTTGATAAGCTTTTTAGAACTACCAATTGAATAGTCCTTAACAAATTTTTTAAATCTCTTACGATTTGGAATGAATTTGTGTGTTCGGATGTACATAAAATGTAAGATTCAGTTTGACGTTGGATCACGTTGCCACACAATCTAACAAAAGTGAAACTTTCTCCTCTCCTAACCTTCAAAACCCCTGAAGGTTCCTTGAGATCATCCTTTCTAACTTAAGTTTCTTGTATACCACACAGAAGACGGTCGAGGCTAGATTTCTTTAAGAATTCTCAACTCTCGGCGCCAACTTTAGTCAATCGAAGTATATAGATTCGTAAATGGCTTTTTTGAGCTTGCATACTAAGGTTCTTGGGAGAAGTCGACATCAATCTATAGTTTCTATGTTTCAATGTGGTATCCATTGGTTGGATGTTTTTCCTTTATCAACCATTTAGGTATCAAGAAAACTTAATTTAATTTCGAGGTAGGTTGTCATGTGATTGAAACATGTTCTAAAATTTTGTTTTCTAAGTCGAAATTTGAGAACCGTTATGATTTGAAATCTTGTTTTACTTTTTACAAATATCTGCTCCAAATTGATCTAATCTGAGATTCACAAAGTAGTAGAATGAAGTATATTGAATGTTGAAGTTGAAGAATGAATGATATATATGATTTCAGGAATTTGTAGAAGATATGGGATCACTTGAAAGCCTACAATTAGATGCACTAACCTTGGAAGGAGTTCTTCAAGTATTCAACTCGTACATCAATTTACTCATAACAGCTCTCTCAAGTTCAGTCGAAAACGAGATGAATCTAGAAGGATCAGCAACGAAGATCGTACGCCTAGCCGAGACAGAAGCGCAACAAATAGCTCTACTAGCCAACGCCTCATTGCTAGCCGATGAGTTGATCCCTCGAGCGGCAACCAAGCTTTTTCCACATAGCAGAACTGAAACGCCAAGAAAAGCGGTAGAGAGGCAGAGCCGAGTGCCGGAGCAGAGAGAATGGAAGAGGAGATTGCAGCGGTCGGTGGATCGACTGAGGGATAGCTTCTGTCGGCAACATGCTCTAGAACTGATATTCACGGAAGAAGGAGATACGCGGCTAAATGCACAGATGTACTTGTCTATGGATGGGAATGAGAATCTGGAAGAGCCGGAGTGGTTTCCTTCACAAATATTTCAGGTGATTTTGATGGAGGAAAGATATGTGATAGAGTGAGAGAGAATGTGATGGTTTTTTCCTTTGGGTTGGTTTGATTTCAGGTGCTATTCGCGAAATTGACGAGGATTGCAAGTATGGCGACGGAGATGTTCGTCGGACGGGAGAGATTTGCAACAGTTCTTCTGATGAGACTGACCGAAACAGTGATATTATGGCTTTCCGAAGATCAAGCCTTTTGGGAAGAGGTTGAAGAAGGGCCTCGCCCTTTGGGCCCCTTCGGCCTTCAGCAAGTAAGTTCTTGACAACAAATATAATACCAACAACGATTATACCTTCAACTAAGGCCTAACAATAATAACTCACTCTTATCACCTAACTATTAGACATTAACTTTTGATATGTGGTTTGTTAGTTCTACTTAGATATGGAGTTCGTGATACTATTCTCATCGCAAGGTCGATATCTATCTCGGAACTTGCATCAAGTCATCAAGAACATCATAGCAAGAGCCATAGACTCCTTGGCTTCTACGGGTACAGATCCTTACAGGTATCACCACATTTCTTTTTTCTCCCACCATCTGATTAATATATAAACCATTTATGAGTAATCCTTTAAAAGAACAAAAAAGAAACCTTTTCTTTTCTGTTGTGTTGTGGTCAAGTGCTCTGCCGGAGGATGATTGGTTCGCTGAGGTTGCTCAAATTGCAATCAAAATGCTGACCGGAAAAGCCAACTTTGGTAATGTGGATAGGGAAGCCACCAGCCCCACGGCTTCGATTTCTGCAAAATCCATGTCTTCTGTTCATTCTCATGGAAGTAATTAAGAGTTAGCTTACGAGAGGAAGGATTTCTATTTCATTGTTTTAGTGCTAACCCTTCTTTATTACATTCAAATTTTACTTACTATAGTAATATGCACAGAAGGGTGTATATTATTATGGTATTGAAGTGGATTACCACGTGAAAGTTTGTGTTTAGTTGTAATGTTATTAAGGGATTTGGAGTTCAGGTTCATCTAATCCTTGACATTTAAAAAATTGTTTTAATCCTTCTTGAAGTTTAACCAAGTTGTTCGAAATGCGTCGAAAATAATTATTATTAACAGACTTCTATAACATCTTTCAAATATCACTAACATCTACAACTATAAAATTTTGTTATATTTAAAAATATACATTTTACTTATTTTCTTTCCTCGTTGGTAAAAAACTTAGATTAAATTACACGGCATAATTAATAATAAGACAAAAAAGAGAAAAGGGATTTCATGTCAAATATTTGATTAAAGAGCCAAACAATCATTTTAAAGGTGGACCAAAGGAATTAGTGAGAATGCTGCAAGTAGCAAAATAGAGAATAATAATCAGAATTCAGGCATTAAAGAGGAAACTAGATTAGAAACACTTTAAAAATTAAGAAATTACTACATCTATACAATAGTAGTGCTTATAAAAGAGTCAAATAAAGTTATGAGTAAATCAGATTGTATTTCAACAAAAGGTCAAAGGAGATTGGAAATCTGACAATGAGAGAAACAACTTAGCACTATACAAAATCATCACCCACTGCAAATTCCCACCATTCAAACTTCAACATAGGATGCAATCTTTTGCCTACTACATACTTGTCTTGTGTGCAGCAGCAAGCTCAACAGTTATGATGAAGCTTGACTTACCTGCTTCCCTCATGTATCTTACATCTCCATTCATTAGCTTCACTAGTTTTCTACTGATGAGTAGACTAAAACCCTCCTCAGAAGCCTCCTCCTCACTACCAAACATCTCGTTCAGCAACGATTCGGGTATACCGCCTCCAGCATACGTTATCCTATTCCAAAATAAATATTTTTAGCTTTAATGAGCAATTATCAAATGCTTATAGCTACAATTCAAGTTTATAATGTTATATATGCAAGTTCCTAATGATAAATATGCGAGTGTGAAAAACCATACTTCTGCAGAATACATCAAAAGAAATATACAAAACAAAGAATAGCTAGGAAGCAAACAATTAACTATTACAACTAGCATAACTAAAGTCTCATATTTGGTAAACATTTCGGCTTTTTTTTTAGTGTTTTTGAAAATTATGTCTGTTCCATTCTTAGTGTGATTTGCATCTTTTCCAAGTATATGAATTCTAAAAACAAAAACAAAAATAAGATTTTAAAAATTAATGCTCAAGGAAATATAGGTAAAGTAGATAATAAAGCACTAAGATGAGCATCTATATGCTTGATTTTCAGAAACGAAAGAAAATAGAAAACGAAATGATTACCAAACGGACTTCTAACCCATACAATATATCATTATAGTCTATAAATCCAAAATGTTCTGTCAGCTTTTAAAAAGTATTCATTCTCATTCTGGCTAACTGATTATCCTCCGCCCAAAGTCCATCTCAACCGATATAGGCAGTCATTAATGATTTTGTCTTTTTTCAAAAAAAAAAAAAAACCATATTGGCAGCCACCTCAATAATGAAAGGTACCTAGTTCTAATACGTGCCTAGCCCAACACATTACAATACATGTGCAAATTAATATTATCCATATATAAACGATCCATGGCAAAATAATAGTGAGATTCATAATGACTTACGTTTTTAAATGTTTGGGAACCGAAATAGACCTTTTTGAAAGTGAAATAATCCTAAAGGTTAGGATCCAAATATATTCTATCTATTTTGCAATAAAAGCTAGTACCTGAATTCCAAATGCACGAGATGAACCGACTTTCCTAATTGGTCCTTGGTCAAGTTGGTTGAAATTATCAGTTGGCCTCCTGCTGGCGCATAACTAACTGATAGCAATAGAAAATCTGCCAAGACTTGTTGAAGCCTCAAACTATCACCATATAAGGTCTCGGACATGGCCTCTTCTACAGTCTCATTAACTATCTGGATAGCCTTTCCTTTGCTCTTTATCATTACTTGACTGATTGATACCTTCAATACTTCATGCAATGTAAACTCCACCATTTCCAGATCAATGAACCTGTGCCCCAACAAGAGAGAAATAATAAACCGTCATACACAGAGGAACAGAACTGTGTTTTGAAATGCAAAAGTTTAGAAAAGGATAACATTAAACAATGGCACATGAATCCGTTCTCCTAAGTGCACCCATAACCGTAACCAGCCACTGCAACTATACCAACCTTCATATACATTCAAATGGCCAATTTTTTGGCATATAATTTAGAACTTCTACCATAAAGTTGATGAAACCACTAATAAGCCACAAAGACCGTCTAAATGAAAATGAATTGAAGCAGAGAGGAAGTATAAAACTGGACTTTGAAAAAGTAATGTGTAACAAAATTCCGGTGAATTCAACAAAACACTTGAAAGAGAACTATTTTACATATATTATATATATCAAAACCACCATACCCGTCGATAATTTTATCAAGGTCAGACTCTTCCAGAACCTTGGAGATTTGCTTTTGACAGTGTAAGCTAGTAAGCAGAATTTCCCTTTGTTCTATTCCCAACTCGGTACGTTCCAATAATCTTCTCGAAAAGATTATCCCAGAAAGAGGATTTTGTACGTGTCTTTTTATGTATCCCAATGCTCTCAATCTCTTCAAAGCAGTCTGCTCACATAATCGTTGGATATTTAGTGCTTGTTGCAACTCATGACTAGCAAGCTGCAGAAAGCAAAAAACCCCAGTAATGACCCCATCCTTATCCAAGATCTTATTGACACACAGAAGACATTCCACGTACATCCCGTTCCGAGCAAAGAAGCCAAAAGAAACCTTTTCAGGATCTTGACCACTCATGGCATTGTTCAAAACAACCCCAAGATTAACAAAAGCTTCTTGATTCTTTAAACGACAACATGACTTGTGCGCGCCAAAAACCTCTCCTAAAAGCATCTTATCAATTACTTCTTCACGTGACCACCCAGTTACTTTTGTCATTGCAGGATTCCACTCTGAGCACCATCCAAATTGATCTGAACCAAATATTGGAGGGATTAATGGATTGGGATTTTGTACAATAGCTTTGTAATCACCTTCTAATCGAGTGAACTTGTCCATAACCATCTTCTGACCAGTGATATCTTGTGCTACAAAACACACCCCCACAACATTTTCACGCAAGTCCCTACTTGCACAAGCATTTACAACAAGCCTGATCGAGCCAACCTCAATATGAGAACCATGCGTCTTGATCTCAAATTGAACGTTTTGCTCTTCTTGTCCTGTTGAGAAAGGGGGAAAAAGGTAGGCATAAAAAAGGTCAAATAGCCCCTCATATCATGAACTTGCAAAACACTGAAGTAAAGCATTAAGTAATGATCTTGTTTGTCTACGTATCTAAATGGCGTCTGCTCTTGAACTTCTCTTCCTCTCTATATGATGGGTGAGTGTAGAAGGAAGATCTCTGTTTTCTACCCTTCTTTTGTGATAAAAGAAAAAAGAAAAGGAAAGGGGAAATTTTTTAAAAAGAACTTCAGGAAGACAGTAAGGGCACGAACAAGTCAAAAGCAGACCAAAATGTGACGTTAAATCAACAAATCTATATTTCTTTTTGTACAAAAAAACAAGGTAATTAAAAGAAAATTAAAACACGTCACCATTAATCAAATATATCAAAGTGCACAAAAATATCCAACAGAGACTTCACTTCATAACTACAGTTAACACACACACACACTCTTAAAGACCCTCACAACGTTTAGACTATTTTGAACAATCTTTTAAAAGTTTAGAAGTTAAAATATCACCTTTTAAAATCTATGGATCATATAAAACTAAAAAGATAATTTCCCACCACATATTTTAGTATTTCCAGCCATTATACTATATTATAATCCATAGATCAAAGTATAAAAATGGTCGAAGAGTAAAACTAAATCGAAATACCTTGCAATGCCAAATACAACATTTTCTTGACAACTTCTACAGAAGTATCTTCCACTAACGTAAGCAAATGCTTGCCAATAGCTTTATCCACAGGGAGTCCAGTCAATTCAGCAATCTTTGTATTCCACCCATTAATTGACCCATCTACATCAACTGCTAAAATCGGCACAGTAGCTGTCTCAATTAACCTGACCATTTCACTTGTTACTGATTCCAATTCTTGCCTCCCTTCAATTTTTAGGTCACCAAGTGTCATTTGAATTGATTTTCGATTTATTTCATCTGTATCTGTATCTTTAAAAGTATTTCTAAGGATCAGTTGTAAAGAGTGGATTGCATCCATTTCGTAGTCCTTCCAAGGCAAACTTCTTGTTTTCACTACTTCAAGGAAAGCCTTGAAAGATGATCTTGGATGCATTTTTCTGCCGTCGTCCTTCTCACCATGTTCATGCTTTGCTCCACCCCACCGAATCTCTGAAGCAGTGTGAGACCGAAACCAAAAAATCATATCATTAGTAGTTATCCGCACAGCAGCCATCCCACATACTTCATCACCTAAAGCAAGAGCTCCAGGATATCCTGCATCATACAAGCTGTCAGTACTCAACCCTGTTGAATCCATATGATATTCTGAAAGCCACGAGGCAATGTCCCGCAAATGAAAGTCACTGGGTGTCATGCCCAATCGCCAAATTTTGTTCTTATATAACAAGGCAGCCCCATCAGATTTCACAAGATCCATTATGTTAGGACTCCTTGACACAATACCTAAAGGAGCATCACGCATTAGCATGTCGCACAAGAGTGTCTGTGTACGCAGAATATTTTTCTCTATAATTTGATTTTCCAACTCCAATTCCTTGTTCACGTGAATAGCAAATACTTGAGCAAGAAACTCACAAGCATACCTAAGAGGAAAAGGAACAAATCTGGGACTTGTATTATGACATACTACTAACCCCCATAGTCTCTTTCTCTTTTGTTGCTGCAAAGCAGGGCCCTCGGCATCTTCATCCCCTTCATTAACCACAACTGCCATAACCAAAGAGGCTATAGAGTTCATGTTTTCCATATACTGTAAGTGGCAACTGTGTGGAGCCCTTAATGTTGAACCACATAAAGTTAGATCAAACTGTAATTTCTCATCTTGGAGGACTTTTAAATGTTTTGCACGACAATCAACAATCATGCGGACTTTATTTTTCATGAACAAAAAGCGTGCGGCTTGAGGAATGTCAGTGGCCGGATAATGCAAACCAAGATATGGCTCAAGACCAGGCTTTGTGACTTCAGAGATCACTTCCCCATGATCATCATCATGGAATTTATAAGCCATGACTCTATCATAACCAGTTAGTTCAAAAACTTCTTGAACCATTGTGTCACAAAGCCTAGCCATGCACCCACTAGGCAAGGACTGCAATCTAGTAATTGCTTTGGCGGCAAGTTTATATGATTGTAGGGCTCCAGCTGCTGTTACTGGAACTTCATAAGGCTTCACAGGCTCAAAGTCAATGATTAAGCTTCCAGTAACACGATGCACAATTGCATAAAAGGGTTTTCCAGAAGTCTTGCAATGCACTAGGATGGGATTAAGAAGTGTAACTTCCCCAAAGCCCAAGGCCTTCAACAGTGCAGAAGCACTAGGTGCAGTGAAAATAGTCCTCACATCTGTCCCTATGCCAAGAACAGGGTAATCCCCCATGCTTGGGACAGCATGACTGACCATGGTCAACATTTCAGGGGCATTTTCACTATAAGCAATAACCTTGAATGTTTTTTCATCTAAGGCCAATAAGCAACCAAATGGTTGGATAAGCTTCCCTTTCTGTATGTGGTGGAGATAAGCTGTTGTAACTTTGTCTGACCTAGGTTGGTGATCTCCACTAACGTCACTAGAGACACGCACTGAACTTGAGTAGTCGAATGAATTCCCAGATTCCTCAAAATCAGCATGGAGTTTTGCATCAACAGATGTTTGAGCAATAATTCTGGTGCTATGTCTTGACCGCCCAGAGTTGCTAGAAGACTGGCTAGGTCTAGAGGAAGACATGTTTTTCCAACCTGAAATAAGGTGAAAACCAAGCAAAAGTTGAGGACCAAGTAGGAAAACAATTCTAAAGTAAATTACAATCAGGGGCTTTAAGGAGTATGAGTATAAAGACATATACGCATTTCCACCAACATTCAAAGTATCTTTTGAGGTCCAAGCCTAACAAAATAAAAACTTCTAATGTAAGCATCAACTTTACATATTTTAGCAAGAAACTTTTGGTTAGTAGCACCACAAAGTTGTTTCTAGTTCATGAGATCCAAAAATAGCAACTCAATTGAAAAGAAGAAATAAGAAAAAAGAGAAGTAAGACCCCCCATTACTTTTAAAAAAGGAAATACGGAATGATGGGAAATAAAGAACGCATAACCTTAGCACATTCACAAACTTGAATTAATGAGCTCCAGTAATCTCAGCAAGAGCTACTGTTGTATTTATTGGCAAAAGGACGGCTAGAGTTACATTTTTTCTTCTTTTTCAGGCTAGAAGAGCTGTTAGTTCTCTTCAGGCTAAGCTCGCATAGAACCTTTTCTAATTCTTCGTTGGGTTAAGGTCAAAAGGAACATTCCCATCTTCAATTCACATCCGGTACAAGGTACACGCAACAGATATACCATTCAATTGCAGTCAATCATTGAAACAGTTAAAAGAAAAAACAACGCAAGTAGATAAAGTTAAGCTCAGAATCTATGATGTTAACGTCTCTATTCACCTACTAAATTCAAGAACTTCATCACAGTCAACAATTATCACACCTCCAAACTCAGAAACACCACCGCCAGTTCAAAATCACAAACTCTACCCACTTCCCCAAAAAATGGGAAGAAGAAAAAAAATCCCACAACAGTTAATCACTTCCAAAAGACTCATTCACGAATCAGAAAGAACAAAACTACTTACTTAAAAGGGAAATTAGTACAGAAAAGAACAACACAAAAAAACAAAGGAAAAAAAAATGACAGAAGAATCAAACAGAATACAAACAGCAAACTACACACAAATCAAACATTCCAGTAAAAGAAGAAAAAAAACTGAAAGAGAAGCAACGAACCCGAAGCAAAAGGAATTTCCGGTGGGGCGAAGGGCGGTGCCGGTGAATTAGAGAGGGAAAGAGAGGGAAGAATGAAGCATGGTGGGGGGGAATATAGAGTGAGAAATGGGATTGAGGAGAGAGAAGCGAGGCGTAGATTCGGAGTTGGAACTTGGAAGTGGCAGTAGGGGGATGGAGGGCAAAAAGTCGGAAATACCCTGACGGTGACGGAAAAAGGTCCGGCGTGGATCCCCAAAAGGACGAACCGGGTGGGGGAATAGAGTGGGCCATCCGGTTCGTTTCTGACAATACTAAAAAAAACCGAATCAAATATCCTCGATTTGGGGTTCGTTCGATCCTATCCTATCCAATAATTCCCTTTTCTTTTCTATTCTTTATTCTAATAATAATAATAAATAATAAAAAAAAAAATCCTATCCTCTCCTATCCCTTCAACTAAATTTCGCTATCATTCTTGTACTTTCCTCCTAACTTTCCCATATGGTATTTGTAGGACTTTGCTCAATATACCAAACTTCTTTTAGTACAGTTACGTTGTAATGGTAAATTAATTTCTTTGAAGGTCATTCAATTTATTTTGATCAGTTTTTTACTAAAATTAAGTTTGTCTTTAATTCAACACTTGTAATATTAGTTAAAATGAGATGATGTTGATGTTAGAACCAAATATTGATATGAATAATACTTCCGTCCTAGAACAACTACTCTCTTAAAATAAAATTTAGCATGACTTTGGTGCAAGCAATAGTTGAAAAATTATTGGAATCGAAGAAAACGGCAACTTTGCTCGTAACATTAAGTGATAAGGATCATGCATAAATTATTACTATCCTAATTAAAATGAAATTAGATTTAATGAAATTCTTACCTAGGTGGCTCTCATTTGCTTGAAATCTTCACACACAATCTAGAATAGGACTACCACTAGTGTTGATTCGCTAATCTTTGGACTTAAAACTGAGTTGTATGACTTGATGAGTGAAGGTTTCGTGAGAGAGGAAAAGATGAAATTTGGGAGAGAAGTAATCAAAATTACACCAGAGGTGCGGATTTTTCTTTAAAAAAACTTTTTTTGAATTTTTAAAGTGTACATTTACGAGAACCACTAAAAGTCTTCCACCTTTGAAAAGAAGACTTTAAATAACCTAATTATATGCAAAAATTCATGTAATTAGTTCATCAAAACTCAACACCTCACATTTCATTAACCATTAGTGGAATTTAATTGGGTTAGGTGTTTATATTCCATATAGCCTAAGAGTTACTAAGAGATTATAAAAAATATATATATTGGATTTTTGACTAATTTTAGTCAAAGTGCAAAATGATCATTTGACTATTTAAGTCAAAGTCAAAAGTCAACATTTTAATTTTTTACCATTTTGTCTATCAGCTAGACGAATTCCAACTTCCCGAGCGTGAATCCACACTCATTTTCTCAAAATTTAAATCATCATTGAATACATCGCTGATCAAAGTTTAACTCTTCAAAGTAAAAAGAAACTCCTTTGATTTGTTATAAATCTGACAATTTTCATCATTTCCAAGCTTTCAAGTATGAATCTGAATTCATATATTTTTTTTATATTTAAATCATATTTAAACATAAAGCTCTATCTCTAAACTAATTAGAGACAGTTATATCAAATATGTATATTGATTTCTCTCTCCTCGCCTAATTCAAAATAAAAATAATAAAAATAAAATAAACAAAATATGTTGATAGATAGACCATGTAACAAATGTTGGTCTATCACTGATAAACCATAAGAGTCTATCAAAGATAGAAGTCTATCACTGAAGACTTTGCTTTATTTACAATTTTTTAAAAATATTGATACATTCTTAATAATTATTCTAAAAATTGCTACCTATTATAATTACCCTAAAATGAAAGACATCTCAACATGGGATGATACATCTGTTGCACCTTCTTAATGTGACGACCTAAAAAAAAATGATATTGTTTCAAGCCAGGCTAGTATGGCTCTCAAATTGCATTTGTATCTTTTTCGAATTTGATGTAATATGTGAGACCTAAATGGGCATATATATTACCAAGGACAACAATGAGGCCTTGGTGTGAACCTATTAAAGCAGATCATTTTGATTCAACACAAATATATTATTAATATAAATTGTTTTTTTAGTATAACAAAATACATTCAAATATTTATAAAATATCATAGTTTATCTATAGATCAAAATAAACTATTGTCTCTGTATATCTGTATCATAATAGAAAGAGTCACACATACAATAATTTATCGTAGTTTATAAATATTAAAAAAGAGTAAACGAAGTCCATTTTGTTAACGTAACTCTACTCTAATATGTTAAAAGTAATATCATTTGGTTGATGAGAACCTTCACACAACTACATGCATTTCCTCTCAACAAGGCTCTCTCAAATGAGATACATTGTACATATCGAACCACTTTTAGAGGGAAGGATCCACATAGAGTGTTTCTTTTTCCGGGTCACACTTTTAGAGGATTATTTTAAGATGATTCTCATGTATAGAAAAAAAATGATATTATTTACAAAATATAATGAAAAACTAAAATATATTTGTGAGATTCGATAGATTTTACTAGTTTCAATTTTTTTTATATTTCAAAAAAATCCCTTTTTTAAAGATTAAAATCGCTTTTCTCCTACGATTAAAAGTACTTCATGATTCTTCTAATAAATTTATAAAAAAATTTGATAGCATAAAAATCACTTCTAAAATTATAAAATAGAACCATAAATCAAGTTTGAAGTTAATAACAAATGTGTTTATGAGTTATTTTAAAGTTAACAAAAGTTTATTTTAACTAAAAATTCAAAATCATTCAAACATATATGCTTAATTATTTTTATCTCATTAGTATGAGATATTAATACCCTAACCCTATTTTTATTAGTTGAACATTATTCGAAGAATACTAATTAATGAAATAAGGAGACGAACCCTAATTCTTTTAAAAAGAAAAAAAAAATAGATATAGATACTGATAACCTATTTTTTAAAGAATGCATTATATTATATTTCAAGACACGGTGAAAAGGTTAACCTAATTGAAATGTCTCAGTCCACCTATTAGTATTTTATTAAAGAAAAGTTATAGATAATAAATGCATGCATGGCGTTCTCTTGGACTTAAAAGTCTTTTCCATCACAAGATCCTTGTATTGTACAGATAAGAAAAAGCTTTCAGAATATAAAAATAGAAAAAGAAAAAACAAAATAGAAAGACCCAAAGGGGTTGGATAGACAAAGTAATACAAAGACCCATATCCTTATAAATTATTTGGTCTTTTGAAGGGTCCATAGTCCATGCACGCAGAGAGCAAAATACATATGCCAAGTTCATCCTCACTTTGCAGTGTGTGTGTGTTTATATATTATTTATTAATTTGTGTGTATATATAGTTTGGTTGAGTGGTGCCATGTCCCAGCCCAGCTGGCATGCAGGCTGTCTCAATTCTCTATTGAATACAAAACCAAACTGCAATCTGTCATTCTTACTAATTATTTAGGGTTTGATGATCATATAGTTCCTCTCTTTTAATCTTCTTCTTCTCACCACCTAATATTGTAGGCCAAATTGCATGCCCATTATCAAATAGGACATTAGTTTTTCAAAAACTTAAGTTTCTTCTTTTTAATTTAATAAAGAATTCAACTTTTTAAGAGCAAGCTAAAAACCATACTAAAACGTAAGATATATGTGGATAAGAAAAGATAAATTTGATCGATAGCAACGATAACATATGTTATCTAATCATACTTGGTTCAAAATTGTTTTAGGGGATTTTATTTCTCTGTTGTTTGACTTTTTATAAGTTTCTAGGTCTCGGACGTTAATGATGCATGGGATGGAACTAAAATGGGTGAAAATGGAGTCAAATTGCATCAATATTCAAGAAGGAAAGATGATGAAATAACAAATATTTTTCACTAACTTTATAGCGTCGTGGAGCCCTATGGCGCTATGCAGGACGTTATAAGGTAGAATGCTCCAAATTTACAAAAAACCAGTAGAGCCAGGGCACTCCATATTCAGATCAGATCGCGCAAGGATGTCCATCGGCGCCACAACACCATCCCAATTTTATATAAATATATAGTTGTTTTTGCCATTATGCAGTTGGAACTCCACGTGTTTTCTCTCATTCGTCTTCATATATATTTTCTTTTTATAAGTTTATGTATCAAAACAATATTCTTCATTGATCGACATGTTGATAATGGACTAAGGTGTCGTCATCTCTAGCTTGGGTTTTTATGAATTTCTTTGCATATTGCATGTATTTGTGATATTTCAAATTAGAGAACTTTATTGTTTTGTTGGTTTTAGTTCTGAGTTCCAAATGAATTATGGCCATATTTACCGTATGCTTGAGGATTGTATTAAGCGTATGATTTATGAATTCAGTATGTAAACCCCAAGAAGCGGTAGGTTAGATTGGTTTTTAGTAATCAATTTAAATGGTGGAAGACAATTATATTAGGGTTAATGTAAAATAATAATTTCTGTTGGTCCATTGTTTTCTATTAATCTTCGTATCGATTTAGGAGAAATTAATATTGGTTAAAATTATTGTGGTAGATTAATGGTTCATATAATATCAAATCTTCGTGATTAATTGCTATGGCACCTTCTCCCCCCTAGCCTAACTATGACCATTAGGGATTATGAGTTGTTATTTTACGACAATTTGGTAGGATTACTTGAAGATATATAAAGTGTTATCGGGGTTTAATTTCAGCTACAGTCTACACTTACTACTATATACACAACCACCAAATCAAAATAAATAAACATAGAAAAATTTACAATCATACACATTTTCTTTTACTTTCTATCCTACAATTTGGATACCATAAACTTTTAAAATTGTTAAAATTAAACCCTCAAGTTTATACTAACTACAGAAATTGGACTCACAAATGATAATATTTGAACCTCAAACTTATCAAACCATGCACCATACTCCAAGAGTGGATTTTTCAATTCACCCTTTAAAATTTTTGTTATAAAAAGAGCTAAAATGTTAATATGATAGAGAAAAACTAACTTAATTGTTTTCATATACGGAATTAAAATTAGATTCTCAATTTCAATTTATATAAAAGAAAATTTTCTTTCTAATGCTGAAAAACTATTTTTAGGAATTGATGAAGAATTGCTTATTGAAAAAAAATAATGAAATTAAACAAAACTACAATAAATATATTATATATGTATAAATAATAGTGAAATAATTATTTGAAAATAAGTATGGGTTGGTTTTGTTTTATTTTAGGTAAACCCACCACGAACCAATTATCTAATTCATAAAATTTCCGTCTATTTGAAATGAAAGTCAATCCTGAGAAATAGGATGGAAGTGAGAGCTAAAAAACGAAGAAATTAGAATCTGATAGATTGCTCATCCAACAGTATCTATATTTCCTATATATGTATATATATTGGATCGAAAGAGGTCGAACCTATGGACCAAGTTGGAGATGCACTTGCGTGAGGATTCCCTACAGCCTTAGAGTTGTGGTCAAGTTGACCCAAACCCTCCTTCAACCACCCTTTGTTTTCGGTTTGACACACTCCTCTTTTTTAATTACTTTTTCTCGGCTTACGAATATGAAAGATAGGGATACAATAGAATAGAATGATATATTAATAGAAGAAGAAGAAGAAGAAGAAGAAGAAGAAGAAGAAGGTAGAACAACTTCTGTTCTTTGAAGGGTGGAAGGTAATGAAGTGGATTGTTTTTTTGTGTGGAGACTACTCAGGGCGTTGTTTAAGATGAATATTATTACACAATAACGCTAGCTAGGTTTTGGTCTCTGTTTTGTTTTATTTTATTAGTTATGGGTTATATGGATAGTGAGATTCTTAAATAGGTTGATTAGTTCTCAAAGAGGTATGGGCATTCAATCAAACGTTTTAAATATAAAATAAATGCACGAATACATATTTAAAAAGTATTTCTTTTTTAAAAGTATCGGTGTTTTAATACGTATCATATTAAGATTATCTGTCCCAAATCAAATTTTAAGTGTAACCATATAATAGTGATAATATATCAATTAAAGCTACTCATCTTCTTCAAATTATAAGTATCCAAAATTCTAATAGAAATAAAGAATAGTTGCATGTATATATAATAATTAGATTCAAAGTATTACCGTGTATAGTAATATTTTAAAAAATTGCAAATAGAGTAAAATCTGTCAAAATCTATTGGTGATATATATTATGTTAAAAAATTTACTCTATCACCTGTAGACCATAAAAATGATGGATACGGTAGACATGCGCAGCGAAATATGAATCAATTTTATCTTAATTGCATCTAATTCTATTAGAAGCTAACATGCATTACTAGCCTAATAAATTATACAAGGGTGAAAATAAATTAAATTAAATTAGGGTTAAGGAAAATTCATATACTTTTGCAAAACTCCCGTACCACACCAATCTCCACCCGAACACAATCCAAACCACCACCAGTGTTGATCTGGTATTCTTCAGACTTAAAACCTGGTTGCGTGACCCAACCAATGAAGGATTTGGGAGAGAGATGAAATACAGAGGTTGGACTTTAGGTTGAGAGTTGGAAGAGAACGATTTTTGGTAAGTTTTCTTTTTAATTTTTAGAAACGACGATACACTAAAAACTGCCAAAAGTTTTTCTCTATTTGATAAAGTAATATATAATTAATATAGACCAATTACATGCAACTATTGTACGTCTAAGCTCACCAAAGTCCAATACCTCACATTTTATTAACTCTTAGTGGGCTTTGGTATCATCACCATGAACTTCCACTTAGCCCATTACTGAGTTAGTGGAATTATGCAACAATGCACTCGCTCTTAGTAGGCTGGGCTTGGTGTCACACCAATGAGCCTCCACATAGCCCACTAAGAGTTAGTGAGATTATCCAACAAAATGTTAATTTTTTTCACTAACTTTAGTCAAAGGGTAAAATAGTCATTTGACTATTCAAGTCAAAGTCAAAAGTCAATCTTTTGACTTTTTTTACCATTTTGTCCGTTGACAAATTCTGACCTTCCGAGCATGAATCTTTATTTATTTTTTCGAAATTCAAATCACATTTGAATATATTGTTGGTAAAGGTTTGACTTTTCGAAGTGAAAAAAATCAATTCTTTGACTTTTGACTTTTTGCACCTTTAACCATTTACATCATTTTCGAGCTTTCTCGAATATGAGTTCGCATTCATATTTCTTATATTTAAATCATATTTAAATATAAGTGTCTATCTTTAAACTGATAATCGATCGTTATATCACATATATTTATCGGTTTCTCTCTTCTTACCTAAATTCGAACTATTCGAACTAATTAATCATAAAATAATGTTCTAAGTTAATTCCATATGAGCTAGTAGGGAAACCCAATGGACTTATATATCAATGGACTCCAACGATCCGAGATTAACTAACTAAACCCTTTCAGACCAAGTTGATCAACATTTATTAACTAACAGGTCATTCCACTAAAGTCTCATAGTTGCAGTACTTCTCTCACTATAGATATATTTGTATCTATTTGATATAACCACGATTAGTAAAGTTAATCCTTCACAGGTTGTTTGTAATCTCAGCTGGGTCAAAATACTGTCTTACTCCCAAGATTATATTTTGCTCCTTAAGTCCCACCAACCCACTATTGAACAGTTGGTTTAAGGTTCAACCTATAAACCAAATCTCTCTCGGGCCAATGAGAGGGTGAGACCCTTGTTCAAGACTTGAATTCAGTCATTAAGGGAACAACCTATCTACTATCCATAAAGCATGTAAGAGTGAATTCTGTCTTGCACCTTATGTCCTCAACTATCCACCCAGTCTTAATTATGACTTGAATTCAGTCATTAAGGGAACAACCTATCTACTATCCCTAAAGCATGTATGAGTGAATTAAGTCTTGCACCTTATGTTCTCAACTATCCACCCAGTCTTAATTATTCATTTTATGGGAGGTTAATGAGCTAGCGTTGTTGAGTTGTCCTCACCTATGCATATTTAAGGATAAACTCATTGGACAGAAGTTCATAGTAAGATTAAGATTAAGATTAAGATTGAGTTGTCTAGGTCTAGGTCATTAGTAATCGAAATAGTCAGCTTTATATAGTTAATGGTGTTATAACGCATAAAAGTGACTATTTCATGATTCCAATTTTATGTAAACTCTTTACATAAAATGTCTCCACTTTTATGTCTCCATATGAACGATTTAGAATCACATCGTTTGTAATAACTACAAGGTGGGTCACATCTATAGTGTCCTCAGAATAAGACTCCCAACATTATTCATATATAATTAATAGACCGTTTAAGATATACTCAAATTTGATTCATGTTTATGTTTCTATACACGAAGTTCAAGTTTACTCAAGATAGCCTTGGAACCTTAGTTTATTGGATTCAAGATTATAGTATTCAATTTCACCTAAGAATTCATCAATAAGCACTTTAGAATATGATTTTAAACTACAAACTATGCCTTTTATGATATAAATTTCAAATAAGAATATACCAGAGATAGAAATCTATCATCGATAGACTTTGCTATATTTGCCATTTTTAAAAAATATTACTATATACTTAATTATTATTTTTTAAATTTCCAACCATTACAAGGGGTTTAAACACGATGGGTTGTGGGACATTCCTAACCCAACTCATATTCTCAGGTTAGTTGAGTTGGCAACCTGAATAACCCAAATAGTATTCTCAATCCAATCCTTAAAATATAGGTTGGGTTGGATTGTTAGATTGTCATCCCTAAGTATCAACCAACCTTTTCTTTTACCACATTTTCTTCAATTAATAATAAAATAAATACATACATACATATATTACTAATTCGGGTTGGGTTGGGTTGAACCAAAATTTTCACCCTCAACCTTCAACCCAACCAAACTCTTATAATATGGGATGAGTAGTTCAGATTGTTGAATTGTTCGGGTTATTGGGTTATTCAGATTATTCTTACACCTCTACTCATTATAGAACAAATAAGAAATAAAAGATTAATTTAAAGAAAGAAATACAGTCTCCCATTTCATATTTTGATTAAGGAAAAAGGTTAAGACGATTAGTTACCAGGTGATTCCGTCTAAGAAGTCTAACTAATTTTAATCTTGAGCTAAATTGAGCATGTAAGTTTAGGTAGCTAATTCACTTAAACACCAATGATATATTTGCTATAAAAGAATGAAGGTATGCAAATTAAAGGGGATCAATCCATAAACATAATCCAAGACACAGAGAAATTTAAATACATCAAGAATCACATACATTTCGTACGATGAAAATAAGAAATACAATTCCGGACAACAAAATATGAATGAATTTCTTCCTTAACCTAAGTTAAGTTGGACTTGTGGTTAATTAATATTTGGTCTTTAATTGCAGCTAGGTTAGTTTAATATGCTTGAATTTGTTTAGCCCACTAATGAAAGTATTAGTTCTTTAACTACCAAGGAAGGTAATATGTTGATGATATATGATTAAATCTACTTTCACTTGCTAGTTTAAGCTTTTGGATTTAATTGGTAATCTAAGATAGTATTAAAGTAGGTAGTTATAGGATGTCCTGAATTTAAGCTCTTATTTTGTTATTTATTTTCTCTTTATTTAAAGTATTCTCACTTGTTGGGTACTTCTTCATACTTCAAGTCGAGTGGGATGTTGGTGTTAGATATTATATTAAATTTTATCCTTACCTACTAACTTAAAATTTTAAATTAAATTAACGATTTAAAACGATATCATGAGAGATTGTTTTGGAATACTTCTGCAGTGTTATTTCCTCCTAACAACTAAGGGGGAGGGTTGATAAAGAGTAATAGGTGCCTTGCATATTTCTTCCCAACACATCCTCTTTGTAGCTTTTTGTTTCCCAATTTACTTTTTTAAACAATGTTATATTATTCTTTGGCATGAGATAATTTATAAGCGTCATGCAGCAGAAACAATTACTTTTTATTAGCGTTGTTTCTACTTAACATTCCTACATTTGTTTTTGCGACGGTTAGAATACTTTTGTCAAATTGTATTAATCGAGTTAGACTAGATCATTATATTTTTTGGATCAATTCGAAAAATCATGTTTGTCAAGTTGGATCATATGACCTAAACATATGATCTTCAACCCAACTCTGGCTCGAATTAAGTTATCTAGTCTTTTTTCTTTTTCTTTTTATTTTTAGTTTAAAATAGGAAAATTGTCATGAATAGTACACAAAATTAAAACTATTTACAAGATATATATATATAATATATATATATAACGTAAATGGACTACGTAGAATTTGATGAATTTTGATATAATTTCAATATTTTTTAAAATATACTTTTAAAATACTTAATTTTAAGTATAACACATCTCTAGTAAATTAAAACTAAAATTTCTTAAAATTCAATATCTACAATATCTATTACGTGTACGTGGATGCGGGTGATTTGTGTTGATTTTTTTTATTCAACCCTAGACCCAATTTAATGAATCAAAAACAGAAAAAAAAATCAACTAATTAATGGATTGAACTCAAAAACAAAATAAAACCAACATGAGTCCCAACTCTTGTAGATATATTAAATTGGATAATTCCTCTTAGTGTGCATGTTAACGATAAGTATAGCAACACAAATAGCACAATACATCGACTAAAAGTAACTATCACTTGCGTCGATTTTTAAACATATTATGAAATTAAATCCAATTGTGTTGCAGACCCAAATAAATTAATTTTTTCAAAGGGGATTAAGGCTAGACCACAAGTATTATTGTATGATGAATTAAATAATTAATTACCAAAGAATTTATAAAGAAGAGAGAAAGAAATAAGGAGCAAATAGAAATATAATCACAAGCTGCAAAACACAGCCATGAAAAATCAAAAGGAAAAAAAAAATGGGAATTGAAAATTGAAAATCCCAACCCCATCATCAATCAATCATCATCATCATCACCGTCACCACCACCATGAGTATCACAAAAAACAATGCCAGTAGGCAATTTAACCATTTTTAGCAAATCACCCACATGACATCAAGAGAAGGCCTTTAGTTACCTATATGATTTGGGACAATACCAAAATTCATCACAGCTTATGCATTTTTCACATGTCTTTTATTTTTTTTTTATAATTATTTTCCACATGCAATAAACTAAAGCATGGTGGTGTGTGTGTGTTTATCCCCATTTGATGGTTAAATAACATTTTTAGGAAAATTGGCATTTGTCTTTCCACTGCATTTGTTTGCCTAACTATATTTGATATATTAAATGGGCAAAAAGAAAATAATTTCAACTTTGGTATCATATTCTCTTATTTCCATATGCTTTTAATTACACATTAGTTTCTTGCTTCTATCCTCTCTCACTTCTTTATGGACTGAATTGGAGAAAATGGCCAATGGAATAGGGAGAGAGACCTTACTCTCTTTAACTACCCCTTTCGAGGAATCTCCATCTCTCTTTAGGTCACATTTTTATTTTCTTCAAACTTTTACATTTTTATTTTTATTTATTTCTTTACTCAACAACAATAATAATAAAGTAAAATAAGCTAAAAAATAATTAAAGTTGAGTCTTCCCTTTTCACCCATTATATATATATATATATATATATATATATATATATATATATTAAATTACAAATTTACTTTTTAAATTTTTAATTATACTTTTCATTTTTCAAAGAGTTAGAATTAATATATTCAAACTTTTAATTAATCTTTATATTATCGATACAAGTTAATAATACCACATCACATTACATCAATTTATATTAATTTTAATTTTATTTTGTAAAAATAGGTTTGAGTTAATGATATTGAGATAATTTAATCCGTATCTAAAGATCATAAACATAATATTAATATATTTTAATATTTTCTTTAAATAAAAAATTATTATTTTTTGTTTGTAAATGTATAGCTAACACACTATTAACAATGGAATATATAAATATTTGTATCATTCTCTTCGCTACTTATGTTTTCTTTGCTTGCATTTTCGTTTTTATCATAAACTCGTATTTGTATGGTCATCGTAAAGAAAATAAAATAAAACTTAAATTATCATGAATATAGTTTATTTTTAAAAGTTTAATTAGAATATGTAGGACAAAATTAGAGGTCGAAATCATATGAAAAATACACTCCCTCTTTGTTAGCATAACAACCTTCATCAATGGGTTCAATCAATCAACATTACAGT
Organism: Cucumis melo; assembly: GCF_025177605.1. NCBI lineage: Eukaryota > Viridiplantae > Streptophyta > Magnoliopsida > Cucurbitales > Cucurbitaceae > Cucumis > Cucumis melo. The sequence goes on from NC_066859.1 coordinate 24,383,085, forward strand.
TCATATCTCATTATTTTTCATGGTGGTGGTGGCCACATTATCCCTAACTAAATCCAACCTCTATAATTCATACAATGACTTGACTGCTTGTTCTCATAATAGAACACTGCACCCAATTACTATCTCTCTCACAATTGTAAATGTTAAGGGGACATAGTTAGATATTGATCTAAAATTAAAATGACTGTATCTCATATTATAAGTATTGTTTATATCCAAATTACAAATTATGTGTTAATTTGGCAATTTTTTTTTTTTTGAGGTACGTACAAATTAGTCAACAATTATCACAATAATTAGTGAATTATGTACACATAAGCTACAAATTTTAGTTATTTATTAGGCGAAAGATGTGAAACAGTATGTTCAATATATTTATGAAGTGCTTTCGTTTATTTTCCCTTTACATAGAATAACTCGAACTATTTATCTAGTTTTGTAACAAAAGATCTATAATACAACCATATAACAGATATCAAAACCTAAAGAATTTCTATTTCCCTTTGTAATCCAAATACAAAATACACAAATTTAGACGCTCCAAATTCAAGTTCCACAAATGTCTATTTATTTAAACAGTAAGTCATACACATTTTAGTTAAATGTAATACACAATTAGATCAAATTGGTTATACTGTGTTATTAGATATTAGTACTAATAGTACGTCTAGAACAAGATTAACTATATGCATTCTCCATATCACACAACTTATAATAAATTTCTATCTTTACTCATCACATACATACTCGTCTTTAATCGAACTAACATAAACACACACTTCAGTAGATAACTAATCTTAGTCCAAATAGTGAATATAATGGGTCTACCACTACAAATTTGATACGATAATAAAAATATCTCATCACTATCAAATATTAAATCTAAGATTTCCCACATCATTCAAAGCGGATCCGTATCGAAAGGATTTTTGCTATGACCAAAGGCAAGGGAAACCAAACCAAACTAAACTAAGATAGTACATTGTACAAGGACATGATAGGCTAAGGTACAAGTAAATAAGTAAGTGCATTGAAAGTGGTGGACCGGGCGGGCCGGCCGAGGGGAGACCGGGAAGGGGCGGTCTAAAATTGGGCCGTTGAAAAAGGATAAGAGAATCGGAGGGTGGAGATTGGTGTTTGGAAGAGATGGAGGGTGGAAAGTTGAGGATGGATTCTCCGAGAAAACCTGAGAAGGATGTGACTAATTTGCTTCCAACTCTCGAGGTTTCTGCCACTTCTCAGCTCTCTACTGCCACATAACATTTCTTTTTTGTATGAAAAATTTACATTACTTTTTATTTTCTTTTACTTTTTCAATTACCGAATCAAAACATTTTCAATTACTTTTCCTTTGTCACTTTTTTTTTTTAATTAATTAATTCCATTTATTTCCCTCTTTCTTCATCGATTAAAATAATATTGATTTGAATGTCAATATTATATATAAACAAATTTATAAAATAAATTGTTTTTAAAGAAATTATTTTAAGTGAATATTTAATTAAAATCGATCTAAAATCATTTGATTTACAAATATATAATGTCATGTCGAGGGATGTTTTCATCTTTATTCTTTTTGTAATCTAATTTTTGAAAATGTTAGATATGGATAAAGAAAGAGATGTTATTATTATAATATATTATGTTTACTAAATTTGATGATTTTGTTATTGACAAACAACATCTATTTATAACTATTAAACCTTGATATTAGTGTCATTTTCAAATCTCTAATTAAAAATGGTATCATTTAATATTTTTTAATAAGTAAATAAATTTAATGAATATTTTTATTAAAATTATTTATAAAATATAACAAAATTCATATACAACCATTTTTCTAAATTGAATATAATTTATCATTATTCTTTTAATTTCATTTAAATAAATTCAAAATTACACAAGTAAAAATGTTATTTTCTAAAATTTTTTATCAATGTATCAAATTAATTTATCGTGTAATTTTTCTCAATGAGAAAAAAAGTATAGAAACTTGTGAAGTTTCATCCGAGGATTGATGCATTTAAGGATTAATTTTATACATAATTGAGTTTAGATTGTAATTAATTCATACAATTGTAAAAGTTTATAAATATAAATAATTGCCCTTTTTTAATTAAAATATTCAAACTTCAAATTTGTTGAAAGCATTAGATGGGCATTTTGTGCTATATTTAAATTCACACCTTAAATTTGTAATGTAATATTTTCAAAAAGAAAAAAAATCTTAAAGGTAGATATAAACTATATATCTAAGGTTTATAGAATTAGAGGCCTAATGCCAACTTCAATTGAACAATGACAATGACATATCTAAAGTTTTTCTAACTTTAGCTAGAAATATAACTATATTTTAGTTCTTGTGAAAGTACTTTGTTTGTAAAATTTGTTTTACTCTATACTTTATTTTCACTTATATAGTTTGAATACAAACATGTGTTAACCATGTTAGAAAATATATATTTAGTTACATGTTATTGACGTATTAATTCAAAATAAACTATAAAGTAAATTTTATCTTTACTAAGCTTTTAAATGAGAAAAATAATTTTCAAAATTGTAGATAAGAAAAATAGATTTGGAGTTGAAAGACTAAAATGGAGTGAACTGATAAATTGATGGGAGAGAGAAAAAGGAGAAAGGATTGACTGAATGGGAGAGGGTATTTGATTCCTGAGTGCGAACCAACCTACAATGTCCAAAGGAGCTTCAGGACATAAATACAACTCTCATCTTCTTCCTTTTTCCAACCTACTTAAACTCCAAATCTCTCTCTCTCTCTATCTCGCTCTCTGTCTCTTTTGTTTTTTCAACTCAACTCACAGTACAGCTCAAACAAAACTGGAGCTTTTCCATTAATCTCACCTTCATCCTTTTCCATTCCTTATATATATATATATAATCATGGGTTTACTTCTACTGCTTTTTCAAACTTGAATCCACCCACAAACACAGAAGCTCTCGTCAAATGACATGGATCCACCTACTCTCATCAACCAACCTTCATTTCCAACTACCCCTAATGCCAATCCCAATATCACCCCTTTCAATCTTTCTGAGATCTGGCACTTCCCAATTCATGGCGGAACATCCGTTGAGGATTCTGGACCTGCTCTTGCCCTCAGAATGGCCCATCTCGCTCATAATTTGACCCACTTTGGAGACATTGCCATTGGGAATCCAGAGGTTTCCCCTACTGACCCAGTTCCTTTGCAATTGCAGCAGAGACTACCTCATGGTCATGGCGTTTCCAAGAAGCGCCGTGATTCAGAGCAAGATTCGCCTAAAGTCAGTTCGACTAGTAATGGCAACAATGCCAATGCCAATAGCAGTGCTGGGGTATTTGTCTGAATCACTCGTTCTATATTGATCTGAATTCGTTTTCTTTAGTTAATTGAATCTAGAATGGCTAATGGAACTGGGAATCTGATCTGTTTTTGTCTTTTGAGTTTTGTTTGGTACTGAATCCCCATTAAACGATTTGGGATCATTTTGTTTGATTGTATTCTCTTTTCGTCTATCAACTGTTCGACAGAATGATTCTGGTGGAAAACGCGTTAAGACAGCGGCGTGTAGAGATGATAATCACGAATCCAAAACAGAAGCGGAACCCAGATCTGGGAAGACCGAACAGAACTCCCAGCCTACTCCAGAACAACCCAAACAGGATTACATCCATGTGCGAGCGAGAAGGGGCCAAGCAACTGATAGCCATAGTCTCGCCGAAAGGGTACTCACTCAAGTCACTAGTTATGTATTAGTGTTACCAACTGCAGTTGGAAATCTTTATCCCCACATATGAGTGGTCATTTTCATAATTAATATACTATGACTTGGATTTCTGTTGTATCTGTTGGATTCTTGAATATCTCGTGTTGATTAGAATACTCTGTTGAACAGGCTAGAAGAGAAAAGATAAGTGAGAGAATGAAAATTCTACAAGACTTGGTCCCTGGGTGTAATAAGGTAGAGCTCGATTATGTTATATATCCTATTAATGAGGCTTTTTTATCTAATCTTTCACTTTAATAGTCCTTCCGCTCTTTTGAAATAAGCAAATGAAGATTTCTTTTTTGAGCTCAGCTGAGATGACATTTATGAAAAGAATCCTGGAACAAATTCATGTTGTCAGATTTGACAATGTTTGGATAAATTTCAAAGAATTTCCTATAAAACCATCTGGCCATGTGTTATTTGATCTCCCTAAATCATTGACAGCCCATCTAAGCTCATCAACTTTTCAATAATTTTTTTCACTTTTAAGCATGGAATTAAGAGTTGGAAGTTCTCAGGTCATTGGAAAAGCGCTTGTACTTGATGAGATAATAAATTACATTCAATCTCTTCAGCGTCAGGTTGAGGTATTACTGGTGTCTTTCAAGTCATACTTATTGCTTTCTTAAATTACATTCAGACATGAAAAGTACTAAACTCCATGGTTATTAATTTTCATTTGATATGCAGTTCTTGTCAATGAAACTCGAAGCAGTTAATTCGAGAATTGGCCCTGGCATTGAAGTGTTTCCTCCAAAAGATGTAAGTATCTGTATCTGAAACAGATTTTCTATCCACTTTGTTATTTGATTCAATATATCAACCATTCACTTTCCAAAACCTGAAGTCACACTCACACAGACCCTATCAATTTCAACTTTCTATCCTGGATAGCAAATTGTTGAAACTCTGGTGTCAAAAGCTGAGTCGGTTTGATATATTCTCTCCATGGAGAATGAAAGCGAACTCTCCATTCACCTAGCTGATGAGAATTACATACAGATGGGAGTTTCAACTCGTACACTCTTTGAGAAATGGAATAGAGTTGATGGAAATGGTCCCTTATGCTTCTTAGGCACGTTGCTATCGGTATAAATTAGGATTTGGTTACACTTAGATAGAAAAAGAAAGCTATGGTTCTTTTGACGTTTTTAAATTACAAGTTTAGGTATTGTGTAGGGGAAACCAGGGGAAAGATTAAGAGAGATGAAGATCAATTTTTTTTCTCTTCAAAATATTCTTTTGTCATAACAAATCTAATTTTGCGTTTCAGTATGGTCAACAAACATTCGATTCAAGCGGTGTTGCGTTTGGTTCACAAGCAACAAGAGAATACAGCCGTGGCTCATCACCAGAATGGTTGCATATGCAGATTGGTGGTGGTTTCGAAAGAACGACGTAGTCTAGAAAATTCTCTCGACCATTATTACTAATAAAAGCAAGAAAGGAGGGTGTATTCCACCTCTAGTAGAGCTCTCAACAAGTATAGTCCATATGGAAAAAAAATCAAAGGTAGACTTAATTTTCACATTCAGGGATGAAGATATGGATGCTGTTCATAGATCTGCTTTTAAGTTAGTGATTGAACATCTGTTAATGTGTTGGAAAGTAGATTCTCTGATATCTCTGCCTCATAAACTCCTCCATATAAATACTAAAAAGTTAACCTGCTGAACAAGCATTATTCTTGTGAAAAATAAAGTATTGCTTGGAATTAAGTTTCAGCGTTATTGTTATTGTTGCAAACCTTCTTTCTTTTGTTCTCCAAAGTCTGTTAACATTTGAACCCATTATAGATTATCCCCTTTGGTACCGTACTTCTGAATTTTTTAAAATTCCATATCACGATTGTTAAAGCAATATTGAGGCTTGTGATTGGTTTGGTTCACTTTACCTTGTTGTACTAAAAGAAAAAGAAAGTTCGTCTTGTTGTCCATGGATTTCAAATATAACAAAATAAATTTAAAAATTTGTAGATTAATTTTTAAAACAAAAAGAACTAATGAGTATGTAATAAATGGAAAAAAAAAATGAAAGTTTGTAATCAATAAGAGAGAACAAAGTCGTTGATAAAATCTAGGACCCTTTTGAGATTTTTTTGGTTGGATTAAGGTATTTTTCATGAAAATTTGAATCAAACCTTCACGTTAAAAGGAAGTAGATGTCAATCAATATTGACTTGAAGCTCCCTTTAGTGTGGGGTAAAGTAATTGACATAGGCGTGAATTTTAATTAGGGTGGAATAAAAAAAAAGATGTAGCGAAAAGATTAGTGGTTTAATAACATAAATTTGAAAAATAAGGAATTAAATGAAAAAGAAAGTTATATTCTCCATCTTTGAATATGAGTTCATCATAGATTTGGAAATTGAATCTAAATCTAAAAAAGTGGTGCAAAATGTGCATACCAGTGTATTTATAAACAATAATATTGTTGTAGTTACAAACTAAAACCAAATACTTAATTTAATCTATATTATTAATAATTAATTTTCTATTATATTTTATTTTATAGGTTTTGATTATTTATTATTTTTCTATAGTATATAATTTGCACTCGTAGTATATTGTGTTGTACGCATTTTAATTTTAATTAAAATATAATAAAAATAACCAAAAAATATATATTTTTTATTGTCGGTAGATTTATGTATAAAAAAAAGTTTATGTTAAATATAATTCGATGTTAAAATTTTAAATTATATCAAATATTTTTAACAAATTTGGTATGGTATTAAATAGATTAAAAATGTGGATAGGTGTATGCTAACATAAATATTATTACTAAATGGATATTTGTAAAGCCCTTCATCGGTCGACGCCGGTCCCCTCATTCACGGTTGCCAACGCCCATAGGCCACTGAGGTTGAGGTTCGTTTGCTCTTCTTTCCTTCATCTTCGACTTTTTCTCAATCCAAATTTTGGTTCTGCAGACCTTCTTCTCTTCTCCCATCTCTTTCCTCCTCTGCCTCTGTGTAACTGTATGAATATTACAAATTGATTTATCAACCCTTGCCCCCAACCCCCTTTGCTTCTGATACTGAATCTATACGCTCCAAAATAGCTTTCAATTTAATCTGCTTTTAGATGTTACCATTATTAATACTCATTCCTAGTCGACGGATGTACTTTTTTTCTAAATGCTTCAATGATCAATACTTAATTTTGAATCTACTTGTAAATGCTTCAATGATCAAGACTGCAGAATTAGGGTTCAATTTGAAAATATAAGAAGGAAAGGAACTTCCAAATGGATTGGAGTTATATTTGACAAGTTAGCAACTCCTTGCGTTTTCTGAATAATTGGACGGTCCCTCTATTGAGTACATGTTCATCTTCCAAACCACCGCCTCTGCATTCTTTTAGGGGCTGTTTGGAGGACAGTAATGAGATGTGTTTGGATTGTAATGTAATCCAAAACCTGGCTTTTCAGAAGCTTTGGTATAGTGATATGTGATTCAATTTATATTTGTTAAATTCTGTTTAAGCTGGGTTTTGAATTACAACTTGTTGTTTTAAGCTTCATCCAAGTTGATTTAAACCAATTGTGTACCTAGATACTCATTAAACTTGTGTAACTTCTATTTCATCGATACTTCTTTCTTGCTATGGTGTTAGACTATATACCTAACTTTTACTTTGAAGAAACCATTATGAGGAAGTGATGATGGAATGTTCTTCCCCATTCACCCACTATAACTTTTATACACCCTTGCAAAGATGTTTATTGTAACTCATTGGATTAGAATCTCCCTACCTTGTTTTGTAAATTTCGTACATCAATAAAGTTCATTTCTTATACAAGATAACACACAGACACACATTCTAGCCAAACACACACCTTTTCAAGTTGTAGCCAAACCAAAAAGTGGGAGGGTACCGCATTGGGCTTAAGGCGATCCAAAAGTCAAAGGATAAAACACTTTATTATTAATATTCACTCTAAAAGAGCAGATTGGCAAACTAGGGTGATCTTTTGCCTAAACCTCATAGGAAGAAGACAGCGTTGTAGGACTCGGTCCGTTCTAGTGATAGGGACTGTCTGAAGTTGGTTTAGGTTACAAGCTTGTTAGAGTACTAATTTCAATACATTCCTTCCTTCTATTTACACTGATTTCCAGTGAAGGTCCCTTTTTTCATTATCTTCTTGGTTACTAAACTTACTAGCATTTTCCCTCCCTTTTTCTTTGTCATTTATATGTGAGGTTCTATAACATGTGAATAATTTTACTGGGGTAACGTTACAGACCCTAAGGTAAGTTCACAAAACTTCAACTTCAAGGCTTAGTTCAAAAGAGATCTTGAACCTCCAGTTGAGGTATTCCTATCAAGTTCATGGGATTAAAATTTGCGATGAGAAAGAAAGTTACCTATATTGTTGGATTAGCAATTGGGAGGTTACTTGTAGAAATAGAAGGCCACCTTGAGAAAAGATCCTGAGGAGCGTACAATTCAATTGACATTCTTTCCTTTCCTTTTCTCATATGATATTGTAGTAACATGATTGCCTCAACCCACTTTAAATTTGTTTTGAGTCTTTCTTTTATGAATACCAGTTAAGGTGGTTCGTAGGTCTCTGCAGAAGTGTTTTTAATAGAGAAATATAAATTGTGGATCTACTTTTTTTCTAAGTTCAATCTCCAGTTAATTTTGGCCTCGATGAAGATAGAATAATAGAACCATTTGTTGTAAATTGGTTCTTTTGAAACTCAATTCTAATCATTTCAAACTTGCATTCTACTTTTGCCAAGCTATTCTGGGGCATTAAGTGCTCTTAAATGGTCAAATCTCTGTTATGATCCATAGCCTACACGAAGTTCAATACTCAATTTTGACCTAGATTTTTCATTATGTAGAAAGGATGTGTAAACAATGATTATTCCATTCGTTTACTTTAGTTTTGCCACTAATTTTTTTGGAAAACTGGCTTCTAAAAGTGCCTTTGATCTCCGCTCAAAAGTTAGATTTTGGTGAAAAAGGTGATACTAGGATCTTTGTTTCATCTCTATGATTAGAAAGAAACAATAGGATCTTCACTCGTGTTTGAACTGTTGGCTAATTGCACATCTATTGACCTCAAATTAGAATGCCATCCATACGGATTTCTGTAATGATGACAGATTTTCTATTTACTCAGACTGGAAACGTTCTAATTTCCCTTTTAAATGATAAGGTCCTCTTCCCTTTAGTGTTTTGGCTGTATTCTCAATTGTTATCTCTTGTCAAAAAGTAAATACTTGAAAGATAGAAAGATAATATGATATGATTCATAATCGGATCAATCTAAAACATGGAGCAACTTTCTTTTCTGAATTAGTTTACTAGGGCTATACCTTACGATAAAAGGAATATTTAAATCCAATAACCCCTTTTACTCAGGAAAACGAATAATCATTCACTAAAAAGATTGGAAGGTTTAATTTCTTCTAAATGGCGTCTGAGTTGGTTGTACATAATGGTGGATGTCACTGCAAGAAAGTAAGATGGCGAGTTGAAGCACCTGCCAGTGTTGTTGCTTGGGATTGCAACTGTTCTAATTGCTTCATGAGGGCCAATACACATTTTATTGTACCTTTGGAACGGTTCAAGCTTTTAGGAGATTCTAGCAACTTTGTTTCTACCTACACGTTTGGTTCTCACACTGCAAAACATACCTTCTGCAAAAACTGTGGCATTACCTCATTTTACCGTCCACGCTCAAATCCAGATGGAGTTGCTATTACTTTCAAATGTGTTGATCCTGGAACGTTGACCCATGTTGAGGTTAGGCAGTTTGATGGGAGCAACTGGGAGGCCTCTTATGATCACACAGGCATTGCTTCATTCTCAAAGTTGAACACAAGTTAGTATGCATTTTGATAATTGCTATAATCTATGTTTATGACTGTTGACGGTTGATACAAACTTTTTTTTGGATCTGTATTTGTAGTAGATAGAGATTCTTGAGTCCGTCTAGCCATTGCATAATTCTACCTATCCATCACTTCTTCTACTCTTCTGTTCTAGTCCCCTTCCCATCAATCTATCTCCTCCCAGAACGCGGATATTAGAGAAACACAAAGAAAAATTGAGACTCAACCAAAACAGAAAAATGTGTTGTTGTTGTTGTTCTTTTTTTTATTATTATTATATTATTTTTATATATGTTCAGACCTATTGTAGACCGTTCGGGTTGGTTTAGTTTGCAGTTTTTGCCAAAACCAGACCAGGCTCACCCCCAGAAAGAACATTAGTTTCTTAGAGATCAACTAAATGAACCGATGAAGTCACATGTCTATTAAGGGGTGCTGTTTGATTAAAGGTACCATCCCCAGTAGTCCAACCATTGCTTTCGTTCATCCATGGGCAATAGAGAAGTCTGACTCAAAGGACTGTGCCGGGGCCTTTGATCTTTCTCTTAGATCTCGTGCACCGCTAAATGGCTTTCTTCCTCTTGATCGTAAACATGGTCGAGCCTATATCTAAGTAAGCATATTCACACCTTTCTCTAGTAAGAAGGTCAGCTCTAGAACCGGTGGACCAATCCTATCTCTCCAGGAAGTCAGCCTGGAACGGAAAAAATGCAAATTATAGACAGATGAGTATGAGATCTTTCAGTTTCATAAACTAGAAAAGTTTTACCGCTACGTGGGTCGGGTGGAATATCTCTCCTCTTATTCCGAAATAGGATCAGTATTCTCTATTTGCCTTGAAAACTTGGATCTCGCCCGATACTTTTGTCTCTTGTTTGGTAGGAGTTTTCCTCTTTTGTACTTTCATTTGCCATCCTCTTGATAGGCCATTTATAGCCTTTGCATTGTGTCTTGTAACAATTATATTGCTAGGCAATAAAATTGTCAATTGAGGTATTCTTGTACATAGCTAATTTTTGTTTTCTTTATTATGCAATTTTAGCATGCTTTTGTCTGTCGTTCAAACATTCATATATGCTTAATCACCATATTTGATAAGTGTGTCAGACCTTTAATAAGGAACGAGTTTCATTTATGGTTTCGTTATTTAACGGATGAAATTTAAATTCCAACTTATCCTCTTGATTTTATTTAGTTTGGAGATGTGAGTGGGTGGTTTATAGAACCAAAGGGTTCTTCATTTGAATTTAAAGAAGCTAAGTGTTTGGGGAAATTTCTTAAAATGACCTAAAATGTAAAAACTTTTCTAGGACTAACCCATGCCTAAAATCTTGGTTGTGGTTGACCTTTTTGCTATGTGAAATACCATTACCACGCCCATTTTAAAACTCTTTTCAACGTCTCTCCTACTTCATCTTCTTCGGTAATTGCCTTCAATGCAACACCAATATTTTCCATCAAACATTTATTCTTAACTTTCTCACCAACAACATTAAATGCTATTGATATCAAGAATGGGGCATGGAGGTCCCTTTCATTTGAACTGCCGAACTTTTTCTTTGGTTGAGGTCGTGTAGTTATTTCTAAAAGATCTCTTAGTAATTGTTGGGTGATCATTTAATTTTTTTTGTTTGATCTTTTAGTTTTTAATATGAATCGTCCAAACTTTTCTAAGCGATCGTTTACATTTTACTATTAAATCAATTAAATTTCATTATGGGATCATTAGATTTTTTTATTAATTTTTACATAGTGACCTCTTGTTCTAATCCAACCATCAGATTTCTTATTGTAGAACAATGACGTTAATACACATCTTTGTTCGGTTTGGGGGGAAATGAGACTAGTTCGAAAGTAATTATGTTGGAGGTTGTATGAAAGGTCTAAAGGTCAGATATGATATAACATGTGGTGAATTAGTGAGTATTATGCATTAATGATTGAATATTAATTCAGACAGGTTAAGCATAGACATCAAATGTTGTTACAACCTATTGGTTGCAACTCCTCTAATTGACATAGTCGAGGATGAAGACCATATTTTTTTAGAGGATAGTAACACATCCAAGATGCCGTTGTTTGTGTCAGTTTTAACCAATCACATTAAGATTTAGAATTCAAGTCTAAGTGATTATCGAAATTAAGTCAAGTGTGACAAGTAACGTAAAGAAAAAGTTGAACAATGATAAGTCAAAATTTATATATATTAGTTGTAGAACATTGCTTTTTAAAGTGACTATGTAAGATAAAAGAGAGCTAAAATCATTTGTAACACTTCTTTGAACTAAAGTATTTATAAAATATAGTAAAGTGTCATCGTCTATCTAAGATGGATTGCGATATTATTTGTGTCTATCATGGTTTATCACATATGATTGTAATATTTTGTTATATATTTGTAAATATTTTTAGAAGTCTCATTTAAAATAATTTTCCTTATTTGCATCTGATTAACATTTGTCTTAATTAATTAGATAGATTTAGTTTTCAAGAGCTAAAATCGAAAAATGAAATGGGTACTAAAATCGGCCAATAAACTTTCAAAATGAACAATAAATAAGTAGTAGACATAGCTCACACAATGTGCTATCACTAATCTTCATCTATTTTTCTATTTATGTGGATTTTGAGTTAAGATATTAAATGGAATCAATTGAAACTAACTATAAGTCACTAACAAAATATCTAAACTTTTTTTTTTTTTATTATTATTATTGATTCAATTATGAAAGTTTATGGAATAATTAATTGACAGTTTAATTTAACATTTTAACTGATACAAATTTGAAGTTTGGGATTAAAACTAAATCCTTTAACTTCAATAAAATTCATAAATTTTTAATTTTATATTATATAAGTTTCAACATATCCCTTATGGAACTATTTACAAAATATATATAAAATATATATATAATGAAAATAATTTACTGAATTTTACTTTGCTGTAAATAGTTTTAATATTTTATTATTTTAAAAAATTCTCTAATTTTAAATTAAAATATTTTCTTTGTCATAAAATCGATTATTCACAACCGTTTTATGCAAAATTCAATTTCAAATCGAACAAATTAGTTAAATTAGTAGACTATTTAAAGTTAAAAGTAATAACTAAAGATATGTTTAAAATTTATGGATCTATTAGAGATGAAAGCAGAAGAAGTAATAGAAAGTAGTATTAACTTGAATTTAATATGTAGTATTAAACCAATTTGGCATTCTATAAGAGGAAATCGAAGTTACCTAAACGGAAACAAACAAATATATTTATTTAGAATATCAATATTGAATCTAAATTTACAAAACCCAAAATAAATAATAAAAAAAAATAAAAGAAATAATAAAGAAATAATAAAGGGTAAGGAATGAATTGGACAAAAATGTGGGAGTGATGGGTGAATTTTCCCCTCTCAACCAACAACAACATGGGGCATTCTTACTCTTGTGCTTTGTTCCTTTTTCATCTTCTCTTTAGTCTAAACTTTTTTATATTTTATTTTTCTTAAATATGGAATTGGAAACTATCATTATTATCTTCACAAATTACATCAAACTTACCTCTCAACCAATATAATAAAATATCATTTTAGTATCTATATTAATTTAATCTTTAACTCTAAATAGACTTCAATATTTTTCTATTTTTGAAAAGAATAACTCTTCTTCAATGTTAATAGTTATTATATTTTGTCAAATTTAACTTTTATGTTTTAAAATCGTCTTCAATTTCGATAAAAGTTAATATAATTCAATTGAGATGGTTAGATGGATGTCAAATATTTGGATGATTGAAAAGAATATTGAAAGTAGTAATTTTAAATGTTAGGTAAAATGAAGCTAGTAGGCCAAGTTGGTCCTCTCTCTCTCTCTTTCTCTTTATACTCTTAGTTTTCCCCTTTCATCATTCTCACACCAAACTGAAGTTTGAGGCTTCTCTCTCTCTCTCTCTCTCCGTTGAGTAAGAATATGCAATTTTTCTTTTTCTTTTTTTCTTGTAATTGGCAATTATTTCTTAATTCCATTTTTATTCTCTTAATTAAGAGTTGATTTTAATACAAGCCAACTAATTAAATAATGGGTGCTGTTACACTATCATTTCCTAATTCTTTTGTTCTATTCATCTCTACAATAATAATATTAAACCTATATTCAACATTTTCATTCAATTTCTTTATTTTTCGGTCATAATAGTTCTTCTTTTAGATGGAAGAAGTTCGTATTTAGATTAATCGAGATGGGTTTGTATTTAGATTGATTGAGTGACATGCCATCTCGAAATCAAAGTAGTTGGTTAGATTGCCCTCATCTCCACGATTGTTATGCTTTAAAAAAGCTATCTAACTTTCTTTGTCCAAAAGACTCAAAATATGACAAGTTAAGTTTAGAAGTTTATATTCATTTGTTACACTAAATATTTATTTGCTGATATTTAATTAATTATTTTTTAAATTTAAAATAATAGAAAACATAGATTTTTCCCAACAAAGATTCTATAACTCCAACCCTACTAAAGATATCCATTTTTCCACCTGCAATATAGTGTGGTAGTTAAAAATGTAAATCTACTAGTCATTAGAGGTCACATGTAAATTAATTATAGAATTTATTGAATTAAACAACATTTTGACTATGAAAGTATTCAATCCCATTTTGCTACAAAGTCCCTATCTCTTAGTAATTATTGGATGTAAATTTGAAAATAAATCGAAATGCTTTGGCATAACCAATTGATAAAGATTCAAAGTATTTTTTCGTTGCTTCTCTTTTATCACTATCCAATTAACCAATATCAAATTGACGGTTGGTTTTAATTTCTCCGATAATTATTTGAGGGAGGACATTATTACATTAATGTGTATGATAATTTGAGAAGTAATTTTAAAAATAAAAAGGTTGAATTTGGTAATTTTATGTTCATTTTTCTTGTTTAAATTAAGTATATTTTCTCATGTAAAAGTGTTCAACTTGCATATTTAATTTTTAAGATTTGATTTAAAAGTGGTAATGATATTTTTTTAGAATCATATAAACGGTTTTTGTAGTATGTAGGAGATGTGAAAGGGAAGTATTTATATAGAGAGTTAAATTTTAAAAAAATAAAAGTTGAAAACCAAATTTCATAAGCAAAGCAATGTGACTTTGAGTTTTGTGTTTCTGTTTGGAGAAGAAGGAAGGAAGGAAACATGTCATCAACTAGTAGACCAAGCCAAGCTTCCAGGAACACAGGAGGAGGATCTTCTTCTTTCTCACAACCAAGACACAGCTCCAGAATCCTCACTCAAACCTCCATAGATGCAAAGCTTCAATCCCACTTTGAGCAATCCGGTTCTTCCTTCGACTACTCCACTTCAATCCATCTCACCAACAACTCAACTCCCGCACCGCGGCCTGCCGCCACCACCACCGCATACCTTCACCAAATCCAAAAGTCCAACCTCATCCAACCCTTTGGCTGCCTCTTAGCCCTTCACCCCACCACCCTCAAACTCATTGCTTTCAGCCAAAATGCTCCCGAAATGCTCACCACCGTCGCCCACACCGTCCCCGACGGTGACAACCACCCCCTCCTCGCCATCGGCACCGACCTCCGAGCCATCTTCACCGCCCCCACAGCCACCGCCCTCCTCAAGGCCCTTGCCTTCCCCGATGTCACCCTCCTCAACCCTATTCTCGTCCACTCCAAGTCCTCAGGGAAGCCCTTTTACGCCGTTCTCCATCGCGTCACCGGTAGCCTTATCATCGACTTTGAACCTCTCAAACCCGACCAAGTCCCCGTCACCGCTGCAGGAGCTCTCCAATCTTATAAGCTCGCAGCCAAAGCCATCACTCGTCTTCAGGCTCTCCCCAGTGGGAGCCTGGTTAGACTGTGTGACACTATGGTTCAAGAAGTGTTTGAGTTGACAGGTTACGAGAGTGATGGCTTATAAGTTTCACGATGATGATCATGGAGAGGTTTTTTGCGAGGTTACGAAGCCTGGTCTCGAACCTTATCTTGGTTTGCATTATCCAGCCACTGACATTCCTCAGGCTGCAAGATTTTTGTTCATGAAGAACAAGGTTAGAATGATTGTGGATTGTAGAGCCAAACATGTGAAGGTTATTCAAGATCACAATCTTGATTTTGATTTGACTTTGTGTGGCTCAACTTTAAGAGCTCCTCATTGTTGCCATTTGCAATATATGGAGAATATGGACTCTATTGCCTCATTGGTTATGGCCATTGTGGTAAATGAAGAAGAAGATGAAGAGATCAATTTTGATCATAACAACAACAATGATGCTTCTGTGCAAAAACTTAAGAGGAAAAGATTGTGGGGTTTGGTAGTTTGTCACAACACAACTCCTAGATTTGTCCCCTTTCCTCTTAGATATGCTTGTGAATTTCTAACTCAAGTTTTTGCCATTCATGTCAACAAGGAATTGGAGTTAGAGAATCAAATTTTGGAGAAAAATATCTTGAGAACTCAAACACTTTTATGTGACATGTTAATGCGTGATGCTCCTTTAGGGATTGTGTCAAGAACTCCTAATATAATGGATCTTGTCAAATCTGATGGAGCCGCATTATTGTACAACAACAAGGTATGGAGATTAGGGATAACCCCTACTGATTTTCATCTTCAAGATATTGCTTCGTGGATTTTGGAGTATCATATGGATTCCACTGGTTTGAGTACTGATAGCTTGTACGATGCCGGGTACCCCGGCGCGCTTGCTCTTGGCGACGTAGTGTGTGGGATGGCTGCTGTGAGGATATCTTCCAACGACATGATTTTCTGGTTTCGATCGCACACTGCATCGGAGATTCGGTGGGGTGGGGCGAAGCATGAGCCGGGTGAGAAGGATGATGGAAGGAAAATGCATCCAAGATCATCTTTTAAGGCTTTTCTTGAAGTGGTTAAGACAAGGAGTTTGCCGTGGAAGGACTTTGAAATGGATGCAATTCATTCTTTGCAACTTATACTAAGAAATACTTTTAAAGATAGAGATGATCACATGAGTGAGATTCATAGAAAATCAATACAAACAACACTTAGTGATCTCAAGATTATAGATGGGAGGCAAGAATTGGAATCAGTAACAAGTGAAATGGTTAGGTTGATTGAAACAGCCACAGTTCCAATTTTGGCTGTTGATGTTGATGGGCTTGTGAATGGTTGGAACTCAAAAATTGCTGAATTGACTGGACTTGCGGTTGACAAAGCCATCGGCAAGAATTTGCTCACATTAGTGGAAGATTCTTCAGTTGAAATTGTCAAGAAGATGTTGGTCTTGGCATTACAAGGTACATTTTGGTTTAATTTTACTCATTTTACATATTTCATATTACATAGTTACCTTTAAGCTAGGGTTATTTATTTAGTATTCACTGCAACAGTTTTGACTTTAGATGCCCGTTTTCACAATTATCATCCATTATCCATACAATCACAGTTGCAAACGGATATTATAACAAATTGCCATGCATGATGATATGAGTACGATATCATTTCTTAACTGACATCATCATAGATAACCGTCATCATATACCTTATGATGGCATGAGATCGATATGATATTTTAGTTACAAATTGTCATCCTAATAAACAATTGTTACATTATAGTGTGAGATAATTATTTGTCATTGTACACTACAATGATACATGATAGGATGTCAGTTTGTAATACAATTACATCATACTACATGATGTCAATTCAAAACTGAAAACTAGAACCAAAATTGTTGTAGTGAATGTTAAGAATAGTACTTTAGACATATATATATATATATATATATATATATATATATATATATATATATATAAAAGTCAATTTAAAATGTCATCATATGTATTGTATTTTATTTAACGACTTTGTGATCTATTTTCTTCAACAGGTCAAGAGGAAAAAAACGTTCAATTCGAGATAAAAACACACAACAAGGACATCAATTCAGGCTTGATAAGCCTAATAGTAAATGCTTGTGCCAGCAAAGACTTAAGCGAAAATGTGGTGGGAATATGCTTTGTAGCACAAGACATAACATGTCAAAAGATAGTAATGGACAAATTCACAAAACTACAAGGTGATTACAAAGCCATAGTACAAAACCCTAACCCACTAATCCCTCCAATATTTGGGTTAGATGAATTTGGTTGGTGCACAGAATGGAACTTAGCAATGACAAAACTAAGTGGATGGTCTCGGGAATCAGTTGTCAACAAAATGCTTTTAGGAGAAGTTTTTGGAACACAATTAAACAACTCATCATCATGTTGTTGCCAACTCAAGAATCAAGAAGCATTTGTGAATCTTGGGATTGTGTTGAACAATGCAATGAGTGGGCAAGATCCTGAAAAGAATATTTCGTTTGGATTTTATGGAAGAAATGGGATGTTTGTGGAATGTCTATTATGTGTTAATAAGATATTGGATAGAGATGGTGGAGTTATTGGGGTTTTTTGTTTCTTGCAACTTGCAAGTCAAGAATTGCAACAAGCTTTGAATATTCAAAAATTGTGTGAGAGAACTGCTTTGAATAGGTTGAAGGCATTGGGATATATGAAGAGGCAGATTCAAAATCCACTTTCCGGGATTATTTTCTCAAGGAAAATGTTGCAACAAACTCAGTTGGGAGTGGAACAGAAGCAACTTTTGATCAATAGTGTTAATTGTCAAAGGCAAATCTCCAAGGTTCTTGATGAGTCTCATGATCTTGATCATATTATTCAAGGGTATGTTTCTGTGCCTAGATTTCAATATGTTTACAAATTATTTCAACCTCAAAATTATTCTACTAATTAATATTGGTTTAATTATGTGAGTGCATGCAGTTTGGTTGAATTAGAAATGGTTGAGTTTTCATTATATGAAGTATTGGTGGTAGCAATAAGTCAAGTGATGATGAAGAGCAAAGGGAAAGGCATTCAAATAGAAAATGAAGTTGGAGAAGAGATAATGTGTGAGACATTATATGGAGACAATTTGAGACTTCAACAAATAATGGCTGATTTCTTGTTGATATCAGTTCATTATGCACCAACAGGTGGCCAACTTATGCTTTCAACAACTTTTACTAATAACGATCATCATTTTGGGAACTCACTACATCTTCTTCATCTTGAATTCAGGTACTGCGTATTAAGTTAATTTAAAGTGTACGTAATTTTAATATTATTTATAATAATTTTGTGATGTTGGGTGTGGTTAATTTAATTAGGATAACATATGTTGGAGGAGGCATACCAGAATCATTGTTGAATGAGATGTTTGGAAATGATATCATCGATCATGAGGATTCATCTGACGAAGGTTTTAGCCTTTTTATAAGTAGAAAACTTGTGAAGATGATGAATGGAGATGTGAGATATGTGAGAGAAGCTGCCAAATCAACCTTCATTATAACTCTTCAACTTGCTGCTGCTGCTCATAAGTAATTAATTAGTTTTTATTAATTAATTAATTATAAGCTAAGCTACAATAATATTTAAACAACATTATAATTAATATTTGTTTGTTTATCTTAAATTCTAAGTTTCAATGTGATGTGTGTAAGTGGTGCCTAAGTGGTGCCAAAGTTGTTGTCTCCTAATTTTGTTGTTGATTTATTAATTTACTACACTACTACTACTACCACTACTACTACTACTACGACTACTACCACTACGACTACTACCACTACGACTACTACGACTACTACTACGACTACTACTACGACTACTACGACTACTACTACTACTACTACTACTACTACTACTACTACTACTACTACTACTACTACTACTACGACTACTACTACGACTACTACGACTACTACTACTACGACTACTACCACTACGACTACTACCACTACGACTACTACCACTACGACTACCACTACGACTACTACTACTACGACTACTACCACTACGACTACTACCACTACGACTACTACCACCACTACGACCACGACGACCACGACCACGACGACCACGACCACTACGACGACCACTACTACGACCACTACTACTACTACGACCACGACCACGACGACCACGACCACGACTACCACGACTACCACGACGACGACGACTACCACGACTACCACTACGACGACGACTACCACTACGACGACGACGACGACTACGACTACTACGACTACTACGACTACTACTACTACTACTACTACTACTACTACTACTACTACTACTACTACTACTACTACTACTACTACTACTACTACTACTACTACTACTACTACTACTACTACTACTACTACTACTACTACTACTACTACTACTACTACTACTACTACTACTACTACTACTACTACTACTACTACTACTACTACTACTACTACTACTACTACTAC